>NW_007728342.1:210098-259161 GCF_000696425.1 Galeopterus variegatus
ATTCTTAACCCACGCCAGCTGTATTGAAAGGTTGTTTCTCTGATGCCATGCTTTTGCATAGATCTTTGCTTTTGTACTTGTTATTGTCTGCCTAGAAGGTCTTTCATCCTTTTCTTGTCTATAAACTATTTCTCTGCCTTCCTAAAAATCATTAATCACTTAAATCTTCTACCAATTTTTCTCAAGAAGCATTGATTGTACTGTTCCTTCCAAACATTCTGTGTTTAACTTATACTTATTGCAAGAGATTATAATCACAAGATTACAAAATTACCTCCTGTATTAAACTATACTCCTTATGGGACCTAGAGTGCCTAACTCCTCAGAATTTAACCAAGGGATTAGTACATGTTAAGGGCTTCCTAATTTTACAGTATAGTGTAGTATTAGATTGGAGGGACTAAAAACTAGAGTCAGGAAAGTAAGGTAATTTTTATTATAATCGTCCAAGCAAGATGTAATTATGGACTAAACTAGAATCTTGGCAGGAAGAGTGCACAGAAAAGAATGGGTGTGAGAGGCAGTAGAAAAGAAGAAACATGAGAATGTGCCCACTGATTGACTATGGAGTGAGAAGATGACCCTTAGCTACAAGGTGTAGATGAAGACAGCAAGACAGCATCATTAAGAGAAAGCAGAAATCCAAGATGAGAAACAGGAAAGATTAGCAGTTCCAGGTACATTGTGTTTATGAGGCCAACAAAACATTCAGATAGAGTATGTCTACCAGAGAGTTATAAATATGGGTGGGAAGCTCTGGAATGGAGTCAGAGTTGATAGTACAGATTTAGAGTACATTTTATTGCACAAAGTTGATGGCTGTAGCCACGGACATGGGTCTCTCTCTCTCTCTCTCTCTCTCTCTCTCTCTTAAATAAAAGAAAAGACTGAGGAAAAAATATTCAGATTACTCAGGGGGAGAAACAGGAGATACAGAAGGCAAATCAGAGATGCAAGTTGAGAAATAAGAAATAACATTTACATAGATTTACAGGAGGCAAAAAATGTCAAAAAGAAACGATGATATGATGATCAATATAGTGCAAACAATGCAAAAGGTAAAGGAAAATAGTGACTTAGATGAAGTTGCTGGCCTTGACAAATTTCAGTAGAGTATTCTGATACAGTCTTTTTTAGGAAAGCAATAGAGGAGAAATCAGATGGAAATATTTTCAGAAATAAATGGATGGAGGAACTGTGAAGTAGTAAAGCCATCTTTGCAAACATCTGCGGTAAAAGTAAGATGAATAAAAGGAACATTTCTAGAGAATATTAGAATCATTCATTCAACGTATTTAATTAAGTGCCAGCCACTATTATGTGCCAGACATTGTGCAAAAACTATACATTACGAATAAATAGACATGAGAAAGATTAAAAGGAAAAAAAAACTAACATTAACTTAGTGACTTCTATGTCCCAATAATTGTGCAAGAGATGTTTATGGATATTAACTGATTCCATACATACTGTTTGGTACATAGTAGGTGGTCAATAAATATTTAATTCTCACAAACAGTAAAGTATAAATTCTTATCTCCACCTTTACCAATGCAGATATGGAACCTTAGAGACATTAAGATGACTTTCCTAAGTCATGGTGAGCAAATAAAGTAACCAGAATTTAATACCTGGTATCCTGAGCATTTCTGTAGATAAAGAAATGATCCACGGAAAAGGGATAACCTGAAACTACAAGAAAGAAATGCAATAGCTATTGAATTAAAGACTTGGAGGAAATTGAATGGGATGGGATTAAAAGAACAAGTTAAGGAATTTGCCTTAGAATGTTGACCTTGTCAATACAGTTTTATGACTTTCTCCAGTTTTGTGACATGAAAAAAGATTAGAAGAGAGATTTGAATAGAGGTTTGATCTAACTGGAAGAAAAGAGGATACAGATCTGTAAAAGCTAAATTCTGGAATGTGTATGTGGAAAGCAAATATATAAACTAGATAGATCAAGAATAGGAATTAATGGAGGCTGTTAGACTAGAGGGGAAAATATTAAAGGTGAAATAAAATGTATAACTCAAAGAAAGTACACCATTCATATAAATGCATAGTTTGACCAAACAGGTAGGAATAAAAATACAAATAAATATTTGTTGGGTGGCTACTGTGTACAAGATCATGTTAGACCATATGGGAAAATCAACAAATTATTAGGATACATAAAGGACTGTCCTAATAGAGAGCACATTAGTAGTTGAGTAAATAATTTAAATATGTAAAGTTTAAAATGAGCAACATAAAAATTAAAACAATAGCTCTTTAAACCTGAAAGCGAATGAATTTTCTCCCAGATTAAATGAATAACAAAAAGTCATTCACACCTAATGTATAAATGTATTATATTCCATTAAGACTATATCAAGCCAGAGTAAATAAGATTTAGGTTGTCCTATTTACTTTAAAGCTGTAATAATTGTTTGCCATAAGTTAATTTACAAGTGAATGTAATGTGTTTTTCACAGGACAAAAATGGCTTCAATTTTATTTTAACTGATTGTATGGTAGTTTGTATATTTATTTGAAAACTTTCACAGATGGTTTCTTTGGATTTCAGTGAATGGAAAAGGATAAAGATAATTTCCTCATATTAAAGGAATATGCACATTCGATAATCCAACCAAACCATCACAATTCATACTATTAAACCAAAATAATCACACCAGACCTACCAGTACAACTCTGTAAAACATTCAGAAGATATGAACAAGATTTTCTACACAATTTTACATTGATTACCATAGTTCACAAGCACAGGACAGCACTTTGTAATGAATCTTTGACACACACTAGAAGAAAACAGTCTATCATCTTAGCATTTTATTCTAGCAATAAACAAATAGATCAATAGAAGGAAAAATCAATTTTGTAAACATTCAGCTTCACACTCGGGCATTTAAACATCTCAGACAAGAGAACTGTCCTGGTACTGACTGGCAATATTCTATATGATATCTTTAGAGAAAGTTTCCTCTGAGTGGCAGATAATGAATTATTAGATTATCACACTACAATGGACAGGCCATCTCTTCCAAAATTGGTATCAGGAGCTTACTGAACACCAACAGGTAACAGATGGAGGGCTAAGTGTTTTGTATGGATTAGAACAATATGGGCTGACAGGTATCGAGCATTTTGTTTTCTGTTCTAGGCACTATAATAAATAGTTCACTTAATGTTTTATTTATCCTTTATAAAGTCAGTTTAATTATTAGTATAACTAATCCATTGATAGGAAAACTGTTGTCCAGAAATGTTAAATAATTTGCCCATCCTCATGCAATTAGTCATAGTAGAGTCAGGATTCAGTTCCACATAGCTTGATTCCCAAGGCTCTGCTCTTAACAGTAAGCTGAAGACTTTGGACTGAATTTTAGACAATGAATTTCATTATTTCTATGCTTTGATGTAGGGGAGGTAAAGAAGGGGATATTTACTGGCCTTTTGGGGATCATATCTAAGAAGAAATTCAGTTGTACCTGACTCTCTCCAGGTGGTACTTCAGCACAATGATCCAAACAGGTCCCAGCCCTCTGAAACAAGTTTGTATGTTGCTTTCCCTCCATTTATAATGCATGTAAGGGTCCATTCTGTCTGGGAATTCCTCCTAAATTACTGGCCAGAACTTCTAAGCTGCCTTGGTGACTTTTTCTTCTCTATCTGCCTTTTAATATTGGAAAATTCCCAGAAAGCAGTCCCGGCCTCTTTCTCTTGCTACACTCACTCCTTACGTGTTCTGATTCAGTCCCTTGGTTTTAAATGTCCTCTAAACATTGATGACTACTAAATCTGTATAGCTAGCCCTGATCCCAACCCTAATGTTCAACTTATCATATCTCCAACTTCCTAGCTGATATCTCTACATGAATGACTAGTAGTCACCTCAAAGTGTATTCAAATAAAAAATCCTGATTTCTCCCAACACTATTTCTTCTATAACTCTACCCACTTCAGGAAGTTTGCCCAGATGTGCAAGCCAAAAACTTGGTAGATGATTCGAATTTCTCTTTCATTTAATTCTCCTTCCAACTCAAATACTCATACATGCTCCAAATCTATGCACTTAATTGTTATTTATCCACCTTAGTACAAGGCTACTCTATCTCTTGTATGTATAACTGTATTCATTAGTGCCTACATGGTCTCACTAGTTTGTCTCTGTAAAGCTTCTCTTTATAGCCCTGTCTCCTCCAGTCCAATCCAAGTATAAATCAGTTTATGTTGCTCCTTTGTTTAAAACTCTCCAATAGTTTCCTGCCTAAAAATAAATTTAAAAATCCTTATTTCTTGCTATGACTTGGAAGCTCTTTTATGGCCTACATGATCTGGCCCCTGCTTAGCTCTCTGATCCCCTAATCACTCTGGCCCGGATACAATGACCTTCTTAGATAAAAATAAGCTTACTTTTATCCCACTGCCCTGCACTTCCATCTGCTATGGTTTGAATGTGTCCCCCAAAATCACGTGTTAAAAGTTAATGGCCAATGTGAAAGTATTAAGAGGTAAAGTCTTGAGAAGGAGATTAAGTCATGAAGGCAAAACCCTCAGGGATGGGATTAGGCCCTTACAAAGGGGCTTGTGAATGTGCTTTTCCCTCTCTTCTGCTCTCTGCCATGTAGGAACGCAGTGTTCATACTCTCTGAAGGATGAAGCAACAACGCACCGTCTTGGAAGCAGAGAGTAGCCTTCACCAGACACAGAACCTGGTGTTACCTTGATCTTGAACTTCCCAGATGCCATAAATGTCAGCAAAAAATGTATGCTGTTTATAAATTACCTAGTCTTAGGTATTTTGTTATACTAGCACGAACAGGCTAAGACACCATATACAAAAATCAAACCTAAAATCTTTCCTGATTACTCTTACTGTATTATCTTATTTTATTTTCAAGACTTTCATCACTATATGAAATAATCTTATTTATTTATGTTAATTGTCACCTCAAAAAGAATGCACGTTCAAAGAGCGCAGATATCTAGTCTTGTTTGCCACTGATATTCACATCAGCAACTCAAGTGTTTATTAAAGGAAAAATGCATCTGAGGCCTACCCTCACTCAATCATCTCTGCCAAGAGGAAGAGACTAATTAAAGCCAGTTCCCAAGATAATTTTCTTAAAAGGAAATTAGTAACAGACAAGAAAATAAATTATTAATCAAATCATCACTGTATCAGTACATATGCTACCCTTGAATGATGATTCCTCTGAACTCTTTAAATTCTATCATCTGATCCATTACTTTCATAGACATCTACCCCACTCCAATTTACCTAACACCATTCTACAGAAGGTGGGGGAGGTGTGCAAAAATACTTATGTCTTTGTGGTTTTCTCTAGAAAATTTGGAAATTTTCATTTCTTATAGTTTAGAATGGACATGGAGGAAGGGGACAAACTAGATAACCCAATTTTACAGCTCAATTGTTTTTCATGTCCTCTCTGAACAAGCGACCATATTGCTGTTTGCCACTTTAAGCGGATTTAAGTAGAGTAAAATAAATTTTTAAACTAAGAAAACGCAAATATTTTAATTGAGAGAAGTATTAGCTTACAAATGGTCAAAATTCTTTGACATCCCTGCCATCAAGAAGTGGTGTGTATTTCTTCTCCCTTTGAATCTGGGCTGGTCATGGCTGCTTTGACCAATGGAATATTGTGGAAGAAATCCTATGCCGCTTCCAGGCCTGACCTTTAAGAGCACAGGCACCTCTCACCTGAGGCCTTTGGAGCCCATAATCACTAAGTAAAAAGTCCAACTATTCTGCTAAAGAAGCACAGAGAGAAGTCCTGAGACTACACGAGGGGAGAGGGGACCTAGTTGAGCTTAACCTCCCAACCATCCCCGCCAAGGCACCATGCATGTGAAGCTATCTTGGAACCTCCAGACCACTTAGTCACCAGGCAAATACCACTAAGTCACACCAGTCAGCCACATGAACTTGACTGGTACCAGGACCCATTGTAGTCCTGAGTTACAAAATAACAAGATATGATAAAAACATAAATAAAATTGACAGACAAAATGGAATTTTAGATTAAGTAAAATTGTTGCTTTAAACCTAATTTTAGGGATTGTTGGATATTCAGTAAAATTTTTAGTAAAAAATTTTCAGTAAAATTAAACATGATACTAATTTAGTCCAAAGACTAATGTTTAATGAGAAAATAATCAAATTTTACAAAAGGCAAATGTACTGACCTTATAACTGCATTTGTTGAAGCATCAGCATCTGAAGCATTTACCAATAAAACATCTGTACCAGTTGGTGCGTCTTCAGGAATTGTTGTGAAATACATTTTACTGGCAAAAGTGGGGACATTGTCATTGACATCATCTACTATGACATTGATTGTTCCAGTTCCAGTCAATGCAGGGTATCCTAGAAAGATATGAAAATCAATTCTTAGTGCTTATAAGTGACAAGAACAATAACAAACTGAACAATAATTAACTGTAGACAAAATCACTGAAGAGAATTTTGTAAATGTCTTACCAAAGTAAAAATTCTGAACACATAAGACAAGTGATTGGGTGAGTTTTAATTTTGTTACAAGAAAAATATTTTCATTTCTGAACTAGAATTTGAAATCTCCCCTAATGACTCTGCACAAAGGGCATATGTCATGCTCTTATCCTGTTTTAAAGGTGCTGATTCAACAACATCATTTAATTGCCACAAAAGAAGCACTGCTGGTAATTTCTCTGGAATCACATTAAAATAGCACAAATCAGATTTGGAGCATACCCACAGGCATGAAATAGCTGGCCAACTAACAAGGCACTGTTAAAAACTATATTCCTAGCTATGACTATCATTATTATAAAATTCCAACTGAGTCTCCAGGGTATTTAAAACCCTTTTTCCATACTAACGAATGCTTGTTTGAGGGGGAAAAAAAGAAGTTCACATCG
The DNA here is from genome assembly GCF_000696425.1 of Galeopterus variegatus. NCBI lineage: Eukaryota > Metazoa > Chordata > Mammalia > Dermoptera > Cynocephalidae > Galeopterus > Galeopterus variegatus. The sequence goes on from NW_007728342.1 coordinate 217,026, forward strand.
TATCTCAAAGCTATAATCTTCCACTTGCTGCAAATAACTTTATGTTGATAAGCTGACAAAGAATAATTTTTGTTGTATCTATTTAATATAAATGTGAAATAATTTATTTTTATTTCCTGTTCAAACTCTATTATCAAACTATAAAAAATCCAACATTTGACAGAAACTTGGAGTACATCATCTGTAAGACACAAAGTAAGCAGACTCATTTTGTGATGAAGGTCAGATGTCATATTTAGTTACAATTCTGTGGAATGTCCCCATAACTAAAATGCAAAAATCATCTGCCTTTGGTTGTGTTTCAAAACCATGTTTTCAAACGTTAACTTTTCTAAACAGAAACAATGAAGATTCTTTTAACTGCATTTATCTAAAATAAAGCCCTCAGATACTGTCAGATAATAAGAAAGACCACGTTACTTTTGCTCCCATAAACTTATTTCCCTTTGTCTGATGTTTAAGTCCTACTTATTTTTGCCATTCAGTATTCTGTAAATAAAGCCATTCATTCATTCATTCATCTACCCATAAAATTTTTATGAAATACCCTTCTTATCAGAGAATGGTGTTGAGATTCACAACCTTCCAATATTATTTGATTCACCACCTTCCAATATTATTTTTTCTAATAATTTTATGATTTGCTGATATTTCCTCTACTAGTCTTCAAACTTTTTTCTAAGTTATTTGATTGTAATTACTGATGGCATAGTACCAATCAGCTTTTATGCTCAGATGTGTAAGGCCCAAAATTAACAGACTAGAAAACGATTATGGGATGTAATGGTTTTGGTCATCTGTTATTTTTATGCTGTACACAGGAAGCTCAAATTCTATTGTAGATGAAAGAATGTGTGTGACCAGTTGAGCCAGGCACTGTAAGGAAGCATGTTACCTTCCAGAAACCTACACAATTAAATTTAAGCTGCATGCCAACAATTGTTGCCATATATATCTTTCTTAGTAAGATACTTTATATTAAGCATTTCATTTACATTAACATATTGTAAAATTCATGACTGCAGAAATTTTACCTATTATTGTTTGATTTTACATTAAAGGAAAGAAAAGTAACTCTCACTCTATTGGTTATATGTATATGAACTACAAACTTTTAAAAAATAGCATAATTGCCTTTTCACTAGTTGCTTAGTATAAACGATGGTAAGATTGTGCTACAAATATTTCACACACACTCCAAAATAGGTATGGAAGTATTATAAACATGTTTAGAATACTAAAGCACATCAAAATAAGACTTCAAAATATCATGCAGCATATTAATGTCAATAATAGCAAACAGTCATTGAGTCCTTAGGTATGCATTCATGGGAAGGAGAGGGTGTATATGATAAATTAAGAGAGGAGATAAATCATGGTCCCAGAGTCAAAGGATGGAAGGAGATGCAGGGGTCTTTAATCTCTTTTACTGATTTCTTATTCTGCTCACTAAATCTCAGACTGCATCAGTAAAATGGAAATAATAAAAAGAATGGAATCTACCCAAGGAGGTACTGAGGGCAATGTAATATGCTTAGGATAACACCTAGAAGAAAGTTAGAATGTATTTGAACTTGTATTTTATACTTGTTTAAAAAAATAGAAAATTGACATATAAAAGGTCTAAGTAAATTTTATAGATTTCTGTGTTACAGTTCTCAGGATTTTTCCCCCACAAATCTTTCAGCTGAACCCTATGATAGTGTTATTCTGGCAAACATTTTGAATCACAATCCATCTTAATGATTTCTCTGTAGTATAAATATATGAGATACTTAGCTCTCAAAAAAGTCATAGCTTTATGGAAGACACATTGAAATAAATTTTAAAGTGCAAATTTTAAAATTTATGGTGAGATTTTAAGGAAGACCTGAATGTTTGTGATATGCACATTGCTTTCTAATCCACAATGCTTAAACTTGTTAAAAATGACCCAGGGCTGCCTAGTTAGCTCAGTTGGTTAGAATGTGGTGTTATAACACCAAAGTGAAGAGTTCGGATCCCGGATCCCAGGTCCCCGTCCCAGCCAGCCACAAAAAGTAAACAACAACAAAAAAGCCCAGTAACTACCAAGCAAATCTTTCATCTTTGGTATTCTAAAGCGTCTGGTGACACACATATGGAAAACCACATGAAATGATGACTAACTCCTTTGGTCAAGAACATCTGATTTCTTTCCTTGTATATAAACTACATATTGTTGCTGATACATTTTCTGAGTTAGTAAGCAAACAGAAAAAAAAAGTATACCCAGAAAAATGTTCAGCAAATTCAAACTCACTATGTTCGTACCAGAGAATATCTTATTTTTCCAGATGATTTTCGAAGCACACCAGTGACAACACACAATCCTGGCTTGAGCAGTGGCCCCTCAGGTGATGCTACATTCCTAAAGGACATCTTCTCAAGCCAAAAACCTTCCCTACAATCTCCTTTTCTCTCCTTGTTATCTGCTACGACCCTCTTTATAGGGGCTTGGAGTTCTCTTCTTATTTTCTCCCACTTCAAGACTAGAGAATGTGGTAGAATCTCTACAACTGTCTTGGCTTTCTTGTTTCCCCAGTAGATGTGCATACAGGTCTTATTATGATTCTTTTATTATTATTTTTTTCAAGGAAAACCTTACAGACACTATGCTCTAAATTTCTAAGTCTTCTACTGAGATTTAACTAAACCCAAATTTGAATTGTGCCTCCATTATTTTTGACTTTTACTCTTGGGAATGGAGCTTACTAACCCTCCACCCCACTCCAACTTCTTACATGCCCACTGGATAGCATGAGCTCCAGAAATCACTACCTCTCACCTTTAGGCAGAAAATGAAATCAAGGGAAAAAAAATGAGAATGTCCTCTAATTTCACTTGAGTAAATCTCGTTTCTAAAACATTCTTGTCAGAGGAGTGACACAAGTTCCCCAGTTCTTGGCCACCACAGATCTCAGAACTTCCTCTTGTGTGCTAACTGAATTGTGAAGCTATGGTTTTGCTCTTGCTTTTCTGTGCATATTTGTTTGCTTGTTCCTTAACCCTTCCTTTTAACTGCGGGAAGAAGTTGTCCAGGGTGCTTATGTTTCTGTCTCCCAACTTTTTTATGGGTATATCCCATGGGAAGTGTTGCACAATATTTACTATTATTTTATCTTCAGTCCAGAGCTTTCTGCTGACTCCAGGCTGATACACCCAATTGCTTATTTGTTGTCTCCTCTTGCAAGTTACCACAGAACCTCAACATTAGTATGTCAAAAAATGAAATCATAATTATGGTCAGTACTTCTAGCCCATGTATTTATATATTGATTAAAACGTATATGTACATGTATACACATATGTGTTGGAAATATACATATATGAATATCACATTATTGAACACTCATTTGATACCAGATCTATGTATGAGGATTTTACATACGTTTTACACATTTAATACACATATTCCATAAGGTAAGTATTATTGTTTAATTTTTTTTAAATGAAGAACTTGAGACTTAAAGAATTTAGCCATTTTTTTACATTCATTCATAATAAACAGAGAGAACAAATTCTGAACTCTTAAAAAATATCTTCTAATTTCATTAAGCTCAGATAAATCCATGTCACTCTTATTGCAGATGTTTTACTATATTTTATTATCATTATTATCAACATACTTCTGCCATATCATCTATTAAGTTGTACGCTAATTGAGAGAAGGGATAATTCTGTTTAGTTCATCTTTATATAGAGACATAATGCATACTACTAGGCCTTGTGTTTTGTCTGTATTAACATTCCCATTACCTTTATATATGGAAAACTGGTCTAGTGACTACATGGATGAAATTTCAAAGAATTGAAAACTTTTAGAAATACACAATCTGTGTATTAGCCTAAGGCTGGGGTCAAAGAACAAGACTGCAGACAAAGGTCAAAGTTTTGGAGATAGTATGCTACTGATAGACAGAAGGTCCCAATTAATCCTGAATCCCAAGAGAAGAATCAGAATACTAGAGGCCAATGTTTAGCTTGAATGGATCTGATAATGATGAATTATATAGGTAGTGGTGTAATAGGGCAAGATTTTTCAATTTCATCTGGAACTGATTTATGAAAACCAGATGCAATCAGAAAGAAGAGGCAATATGTAATCACAAAGGCAGAGGATAGTGAGCCAGAGAAAGAGGTGCAATATAAAAATGAAATAAAAAGTCTAAGTCTCAGAAACTTGGAATTGTAAACGTTAGGTGGGTGCAGGGTGCATCTGAATTACAAGTCAGAATCATAATTAGTAGTCAAACCTCTAGTTAGAATTAGTCAGAAGATAAAAGGAAATTCGAATTGCAGTTTGTAAAATTATGTGTATTATTTATATACATTAAAGTGTGTATGTGTGCATATATGAGGATACTTCAAAAAGATTATGGAAAAATAGAATTAAAAGAGAATTCAAATCTTTCCATGAATTTTTTGAAATATCCTCATATGTATACACACATACTTACAAATAGAAAATAAACATGGGTAAATTAATAGGAACGTTCTTAAATTTTTTAAGCAAATAGCAAAAAAAACCATATTATTCTGAACAACATTTTTTAAAGTGTGCAAAAAACAAATTCTGCAAAATAAACATGGGTAAATTAATAGGAACGTTCTTAAATTTTTTAAGCAAATAGCAAAAAAAAACCATATTATTCTGAACAACATTTTTTAAAGTGTGCAAAAAACAAATTCTGCACACACACACACACACACACACACAGAAAGACTGTCACCATTTAATTCTCTGATTGTCCATCATACCATGGGTAGTCCCAGGCCTTGTCTGAGTCACATCTTATACCCTTCAATTTGAGAAAGAATTAAACGAGCATTGCCTTTTAAGACTGGTGGCTAAATAAGCACAAATATATGAAAATGAAGTTTAAGGAAATTTCAAATAAGATTTTAAAAGGAAAAAAGTTTCAGGCAACTGCTCTTTCACAAAATATGTGTATAATAAGTATAATGAATGAGTCTAAATGACTAATTAAAGTTCAAACTTCAGGCAGATTACATTATCTATGTTGCCCCTATAAATTAAACATGCTTTCCTGAAACATAAAAAACTATTCAACGGAAATAGAATTTTTGCTTTACTGAAATCTGTTGCTTTGCAACAAAGCCGATTTCATTCTTGACATCAAACATTTGGTGAATGGGTTCCCTGACTGGGTGTGTGTTTGTTGTAATAAAGTATTAGCTTCTTTTTTTCCCATGAAGTAAACTCATTTTCTCACAGTAAGTAAGCCATCCATTGAAAATGTATTGAAATTCAGCCATCCTATATTAACACTGAAGATTATGTAGTTAGATTTAAATTTGAATCTAGAAAATATGTACAACGTAAGTATGCAACATTTTAACATGACCAACAACTTCGTATTTGCAAATTACATTTTGTAAAATGATTTATTACTGCTAATTAATTATAAAAATATATTTATATAAATTAGATATATATACACTTAACTATCACTTGATGTTTTCATTATTTCTGCAGGAATCTTAGTCAAAAACACTATATTTCCTTAATATAAATTACATACCACAGAGACAAGTAAAACTAAAAGAAACAATTTAGTGACATTATGAAAATGACACTGAAAAGTTGCACAATAATGTGAATGTATTTAATGTCACTGAACCATGAACTTAAAAATGATTTATAAAGTAAATTTTATGTGTTGTATATTTTATAACAATTTTAAAAATTAATAAGTAAAGTATAATATTAACTAAACAATTTTATTCCTACAAAAAGAATATGAGGAATCATTATTTATAGGATATTAAGGGGAAAAAAAAACTTTCAACACAGATATTGGAACAGATACCTGAAACACTAGAGGCTACCACCAAATTTCAACTTCTTTCCTCCTTAGTAAAATATCAAATTATATACTTATGGAATAGTTATCAACAAAAGCTGCAAAAATGATTAAGTTTTATTAGCAGAATAAAATTAGAGGACTTTAGAAAAGAAATAAAATTCCTCATAATGAAATCAGGTTATTTTCTATAATATATAATGTTTACCTTTTAGGCTATATAAATTTTTTCTTTAATATTGGAAATATTTTATTGCCATTTCAAAGTTGAATTTTCTTTGTGTACTTAGATGTATGGCTTATATGAAGTAAATGAATAACAGATTGAAATTATCTTATCAAATTTTAATTCTTGGAACATAATGGCAATTCTAGCTCTTATTCAATAGGATTTTGGAAGTTAAATCATCTTTCTTTTGCATTTTTATCTTATGAAAGTACAAATGAAATTCTATGTAGAAAGATTTTTTTCTATTAAAGATTAGCTGATTCATAGAAAATTATTTAAATAAATGATTTATAATAATACTCATGTCACTAACAGAATGGTGCGAAGTCTTACTAGAAATAAAGAGGAAGTGAAACAGCAATCAGTTATCAACCTTGTAAACAAAATTCCCATTTAAGACAAATACTCCAATGAAAATAACTAAAGGTGCCATAGACTCAAATATACAAGTAAGTTAAATGCAATTAATTTCTGGTAATTGAAGATAACTCTAGGATTATTTAATTTATGGAGTCATTGGTGCCTTATGAAATATTTTCAAGCAATTTTTATTATTAAAAAGGCTTATCATAACAGATAAAGCAAGGTTTTCTATAGTATTTTCTCACAAATAATACTGACAAAATGTAATCTTTCTGGAACATATAAAAAAACTCTCTTCTGATGTAAAATGTAGTATTACACAATCTTAACCTCTCTTTTGATTATAGGGCCATTTGTAATGCAATGACCCTCTTCAACTACACAACATGACAGACAATATTAATTCTAAAGGTCTTCATATCCTCACCAATAATAAATAAAGCATGGTGATTAGTACTTTCAGCTATTAGCATTAACTTTTGCAAAAGCATCATGTTTCCCCTCCATTAAAAAGTAATTTGCAATCCCTGCATATGAATGAGGTTTTTCCTTCTCTCAGTTGGATGATAAATGTCCTTAATTAGAAATGCTAATAACTGAACTTTTCCCTGCAGACCTATTAATTATGCTGACACACAGACACTTCATAACTATTTTTTTTGCCAAATCTATAGCCAGAATATCTCTATATTCCTTTAGTATATAAGGCTGTGAATAGACAGATAAAGAATAGTGTATTTAATCTGTGCACACATTAAGCCCCCACCCTCAAATAAATGTAAATACACATACAGCCCAACTGACTGCATTGTCTGTCCTTATATGTGTTTACCATACATACTTTATATTCTTAGATAATATCTAACATTTTCTTTGAACTTTGTACTTTATAAAACGCTTGTTTGTACATTTCTTGATTTGATGAGACTAATCCTGTGATTTCTAATTTATGCATATTCTTATTTTATGAGCTATTTTAATGACAGAGAACCTCAAGATTATTTTACTTTTAGAATCAACGCTCTTTTTAATATAAAAATAATATTTAATCCAAAGAAACTCATGAACACAGTCTATACAAAACAGAATATAGATAGACAAGCTGATATGTGGAAATAGTAAGTAATAGTTAAGAAATTGTCCCCTGATCAGGTTGACTTGCTTCAACTCCCAGTTTCATTGATAAACAACTGCATGAGACCTACGTCAAGTTGTTTAACTTTTCTAGAACTCAATTTTTTAAAAAAATCCATAGAATTGAAACAACAGTATCTAACTTATAGGGCTACTGTAGGATGAAGTGAAAAAACATAGTACAAATTCTGGTATATACAAGCATTCAGTCTGCACAAAAAGATTATCATCTAAACGTTTATGGCTTCCCAAGTTGTATCTCTACTTGAATGGCTCTGAAAACTAAACTTTTATATCTAACTTTTTGCTTGATATTTCCACTGGTTATTTTGGACAAATAGAATATGTCCCAAAATTGATCCTAGATAATCTGCCCTAAAATCTTTTCTCTCCCATTTCCAAATTACTAAGGTTAATAATCTAGGACTCATGCTTGACTTGTCCCTTTTTCTAACTTCCTACACCTCCAATTCCATCAACAAGTCCAATGGATTTGACTTTCAAAATGGGAAAAATATTGGATATTTTAAGCTGAAGGACTTTGGGAAATGGCAGGTGCAGGGAGGACTCTCTGATCTTCTTTTCCCCTGAAGCAGTTCGTAAGACCCTCATATGAAAGGTGCTTTCCCTATAACCAGAAGAAAGGAGCATTTTTATCTCTGAAGATGGAAGGACTCTGAGAGGAATCTGAAAAACAGGACTTGAGAATTTTCTCCCAACTTACTACCATTAGCTCACACCCTTTTTTTTTTTTTTCCTTATCATGTTTTTTCATGACTTTCTATTCTTTATCAAACCCAGTAGAGAAATGCTCAAGCTTAACTGTTTCTTCAGGTCTTCATTTCCTTATTCAGGTTCTCCAGTCAAACAAAAATTATATTCAGAAAATCTTTATGCCTTTCTCTTGTTAATCTGTCTTTTGTTAGTCTACTTTACAGGGCCCTAGTCAATGAACTTAAGATGAGTAGATGGAAAAAGAAATTTCTTTACATGCTACCCTGTCACTAATTTCAAATACTATCGTCTCTCTCAGGAACTACTGTAATGGCCTCTTAATCACATCTCTATTTCCATGCTTCTTCTCCAGCACTGCTCCTGACAGCTTCTTCTCCATGAAATATTTCCATAATCCTTTCTTGTTTCTCTATTGAAAACCCTAGAAGGGTTTTGTGATCTTCTAACCCTAGAAGGCCTATGTGATCTACACCCTGCCTGTTTCTTTCAAGGCTCTTCCTCTTTTTTACACATAGCCCAGCCACCCAGGTCGTCTTATGATTTTTAGATATAATAAACTTGACCTTACTTCAGGGATGTTTCATTGGCAGGCAACACTGTTTATCAGATCTTCATATTTCACTGTCCTTACACTACAATAAAAAATAAGAGCTCCCACTCTCCACTCTCTAGGCATGCAACCGGCCTTATTTAACCTCATCACATTTCATGTCACTACGGGTCTATATGTTATATTTTGTTTATTTGTTTATTGTCTACCTTTCTGACTAGAATGTAAACTCTATGAGGAGAGAGACCTTTTCTTCTCATCATTGTATCTGCAGCACCTAGAAGAGAGTGCTCTATAAGCATCTTCTGACAAAACAATGTTAAGATGTTTGTTACATATTAATAAAACCCACGGAAGCATAACAGTTTTGTTGACTGTAATCAGAACTTATTTATAAAGTGTATTAAGTTAGTGTCATAGATTTTAATAAATGTAACATGATAATTGGCAATGTTATCATCTTCCACCTAATGAATTCTTTGTATCTTCTCCTATGCAGCAGTTTAATTTGAGCAATGCTTAAATTGAAGCTTATTTTCAAAAGATGCACATTGAAATTATCGATTCCAATTAATTTGGTTTTGCTTAAAAGTGTTTTGAAATATTTATTTATTTGGGAAAAGAAAAATAATGGGTGAATGTTTTATTCATTAGAGTACAATTAGTAGCATGTAAGAAAAATAGTTTTGTAAATCTATGTCACGCAGAATCGGCAAGATATTTTAAGGAATATCCTGATTTTCTTAAAATAATTAATACATATGGTATTGGTGAGCAAGAACATGGTTGAAAGGCAAAAATCCTGAATATTGTTCTGGATACTGCCACTACCTGGGTCTGCAAGCTCTGACAAAATACTTGTCTCCAGCTTTAATTCCCTTATCTGTAAAATAAAGGACGTGGACTGGCTCATCTCCAAGAAATCTTCTGGCCAAAAAGTTATCATTTTAAGTCAGATTTCCCTAAATTCGAATTTGTGTGTGTGTGTGTGTGTGTGTGTGTGGTTCTCTTTACAAACACCTCCTTACTACACACTGAATTATGGATGTAACATCCCCTGACAGTCATACCACCTTGTTTTACTGCTTTCTCGCATAATAATTCTGTTCTCTGAAAAAGTGGTGGCATCTATTAATGGCTCACAGGCTTTGAATATACTGATGAGGGCATAAGATCATCTTAAGTTTAAAAAAATTCTAAAAAACCTAGATAAATTACTTGCATAGATGTATATCCATTAAAATAGTTTATCTCAACACCAAGATTTTCATAACAAAAATTCAAAACAAGCAAACTTTTCATATTAAGTTGATGTGAAGAGTAATAGGCCCTTATGCTTAAGCTACGTACAACCAGTTGCCACATGTAGGGTTAAGTGCTGAAGACTCACATTTTTCTGCTTTGGGAAGCCCAGGTCTGAAAGCATCACCAAATGGGAAAACTTTTGGAATTAGTGAATCGAACTAAGAAAAGGTAAACAGCAAAGCACAGAGGAGCAACAAGAAATGTCCTATAGATAAGAGAACCGAATGAGAGCCAGAAGGTTCAGGGGAAAGTCATGAGAATATAGCTCAAGCAGTATTTTAAGCACTTAAAACTGAATTAAACCATAAAATGCTTCAGTGTGTCCCCACACATGACTGCAATTTATCACATCACACTAAATACCACAGAGCCTAAAACACTTGTGCTGCTTTTCAAGGCAGAGGCCAATTTGAATGACCACAACCAATGCAGCAAGTCTTCTGAAATTTCAGCCATGAGTTAAAAAGGATTTGCACTTTTCCGCTGGAAGTTTCTTTAAAAAATCTGCAAGTGATAAATATATAACAATAAACTAACAAAAATCATAATAAATAAATATGAATAACAGTTGTATATTGAAATGACAGGCTGGTTAATTGATCAATCATCATCATCATTTTACACTTATTAAATAACTCATTCAACAAATATTTATGAAGTAAGTGCCTGTTATGTTGTAGGTGCTATTCTGAGTATTTCTGGGAATTCCATTTTGAATAAGACTGAAGAAGTTTACATGGAACTCTGTTTATTAGACAAACTGTACAGACTCATATATATTATATTATATATAAGCATATAACTTTAGATAGCAATTAGTGTTAAGAGGAAATCGCAAGGTAAAATAAGTGAGTGATACTGGGGAGAGGAGGAGGAGGATCATCAGATCTGTGGTCAGATAAGTCCTCTCTGAGAAGTTGGCATTTTACCTGATGTATTGACAAAAGGAGATAAATGCCCTCCTCCCCTCAAACAAAACAAAGCAAAACAGCTGGGTGCAGAGTAGAAAACTCCAGACAGAGAGAACTACCAGTGCGTAGGGCGAAGGGCAGGAGAAAGATTGGCATTTTTTAAGGAATCCAGATTGATTGGCATTGGCAGTGTGCAGTAAATGTTCAGCAACTGTTCTCAAGAAGCAAACCTTCCCCATCCAAAACATTTGCTGATTTTCATGGTGTAAACACGTCCTCCTTGGCAGATTTTGGTCTAACAACATGATGACACTGAATGCAGAGCTGGAAGGAGACTAAGGGTGGAGCTGAGGCTAGTGCACCAAGGTTGGCTCAAAGTTAAAGAAGGAGCAGGTGGTCGTGGGCAGAAGCCAGGTCAGTTAATGCCATGTGGTCAATGTTATGAAATTTAGGTTTAATTCTTGGAAATCATGGGACAGTTTTTAAGCAAGCAATGGAGTATGATGATCTAATTTATAGTTTTAAAAGTTCATGAGTTGCTTGTTGGAGAATGCACCATGCAGGAGAAAAAAAATGGCAATTGAGAAGCTATCATACTAGCCCTGGTTAGACTAGGCTGGTAGTAGTGGAGATGAAGAAAAGCGGATAAATTCAGGACACTTTTAGACATTTTTGAGGCAGAGTCTACGTGATGATGGTCTGGAATGTTGGGGCACAGGAGGACAGGAAGGAAGAATGATAACAAGGTTTGCCTTCAGCTTTTGTGAAATAGTGGACAGAGATCAATTTGGGCAGGATGGGAAGGTGGATAGAAATCGGCAAGTTTTATTTTGGCCTCACTAAGGTTCAACTGTCTAGCAAACATGTTGAGTAATACTAATAGGTAAAATAAGCTATTCTCTCATCTATTCTGGCCAATAATCTTTACATGTAGGTATTAGTATTTCCATTTATAGATATAAACATGAAGGTAGAGGTAACTTATCCAAGGCCATGTAGCTCGAAAATGGAAGAGGTAGGATTCAAACCTAGGTTTAACTCTAAAGTCTATGCATTTACCTCTAGGATATACTTCCATTTTGTACATTAATTCTCTGAATTATTTTTTTAAGTATACTGCTCTGGTTTCCTTGATAATTCCCTGCTACTTACTACACTGAAAGCATTTAATTTTCTTTTTCATACATATGAGAAAATGGTAAGGCAAACTTTTGTAAGGAAGCCTACTTAGGAATAGAATGCCTAGCCATTCCAAGGACATTTACTACTTTAGAGCAAGTTCCCCTCTTATGAGAAACCACATAGTAGTACCTGCATTACTATACCATGCAGATGCTTTAGTCTCCTAGGAGCTTCTACTTGGTGCGGTATTTATTTCTAGAAGAAATAATACTGAGTAATACATAATGAAAGCAGAATATACATACTTTTAAGTATAGTTTTAAAATATTTAACTGATGTAATATGTTTAGCAATTTAATACTATAGGAAAAAAATAAGCTAATATCATTATACTTTGTTCTGGTTTTGTTTCTTAGTAATGTAATATTCATCCCACACACGTGTGATAGTGTGGCTGTAGCTCATTTTGAGCAGTAGAAAGGAGTAGGTAGAGAGTTTCCAGCTGTGCTACTCTATAGCCATGCAGTTAGTAAATAAAAATATGATGATAGTTGGAATGCTAATGTTTTCTCCAAAAATATTCAAAGACTTAGATGTTTGCATGATTAAAAAGCTGCCATTTCAATTTCTGCCATATTTCCAAAGTTGACCTATCTCTGGGCTGCCACCAGGTAAGAGTTTAAAACAAGCAAAGGAAAAATGATTTGTGAGATAAGCAATAAAACTGTCAAACTTTTTTTTAGAACACTGATATTTTCCTGGTCTTTAGAACACTACAAATTTGAGAATAACATGGCATCTGGGATCTAAAGGCTGACATATTTTTTTGAATTTTCTCATGTCATCTACCAGTTCGACTTCTACATCAAAACAGTGCATATGTATTTTAAGTCCTGTGTCAGAAACTTTATTCGTGGAAAAATAGATTAAATTGCAGATTCTGAATCCTGATAACTAAAACTCTCACATTCTCCAGAAAAAGTGGTTATGAGCGATATTAAAAGTATGGCAAGAGAATTAATTACATATAGAATTATGGTCACGGATGAGTCTTAATGGCTTTAAGATCATCTAGTCTGACTCTCCTCACACTTTCTGATTGCTTTCTGCAACACCTATAGCACGTGACCTTCAGACATCTGATTGAACACTTTTCTACAGTGGCCTCAGCAACATCAGTTTATTTCAGGCCAACTCAAAAAAAAGCACACAGAGAGAGCTCTGCTTTGGGACAGGGTTCCATTAATCTTTAAATTTCCAGGACTATCAAATACTGTGACAAAACAACACAGTATTTTGAAATTCACACATACCTCCAATCATGCTCTTCAGCACCATTTGCAAGGCCCTGAATGAAAGAAACACTTACAAATACCTAACTTTACCAATAATCTGAATTTTCACCCTCTGTAATTCAGAACTCTCTATAACTCATAATCCTTCTATTCTCAGTATTGGTCAGAATCTTCACACACTCAGTCTTCACATTTCTCATTTAATGGCAATAGTCCTTCACAGAAATTAGTGTTAGAATTTTGTTATTTGTCCTTATACTAAGAAATCTTAGTCCCTGATTTTCCCCCCATTTTCAAGGCTGACGGCATGAAGAACTGATACAGTTTGGCTCCCAGGAACCAGGACTTGGTTCTTGAGCAGTGAGTTTGCACATTTAGATCCAACGCTTTACTGAACACCTCCCGTGAAAGATCCTAACTGAGTGACTGACTGACTCACCCATGTCTATTAGAAGAGAACGGATGATTAGAACTGGATATTTTCGAAGGTAGGGTACTTTAAATGCCTCCTGGCTAAAGTGGTAGAGTATAAGGTCACACCTAGAGGTACTCAAGTGGATTACAAGGCAGGGATTCATTCTGTTTTATAGGAACGAAGCTTTGCTTGAGATGTGCTAAAGCCCTTAACACTTACATATAAATTTCATAAAGTAATTTATGTGCTATAAACTACATAGATACAATCAGAATTCAAGCATTAGTAAATTTCAACAAATATTCAATTTAATGACAAACAAAAAAATACTTTCATTTACTCATAAAGAAATAATTCACAACGGAACAAGGTTGTAACAGACTTACCTGCATCTGTAGCTGTAATCATCAAGACAAAGTGCTCCTTCGTCTCCCGGTCCAGACTCTGTGTTACTCTAAGTTCTCCACTGGTTGAGAGAGTAAAAGCGTTGTCTTCATTACCACCAAATAGAGCATACGAGAGTTTGCTGTTGGATCCTTGATCATCATCTCTTGCCACCACCTATGAGAGAGAATAGTACATGTCCTAAATGTGAGTAAAACTAACACAATGCATACCATGAAATAAAATGAATCTTAAAAAATGAGGCCGAGCCATATTAAGAGATTCCAAAGATATACAGGGGCACTTCAAAAAGTTCATGAAAAGATTCATATTATTTTTTAAATCTATTTTTCCATGAAATTATTGAAGTACCTTCATATTTTTAAGTGTTCAAGTAAAAAATGAAATTGTACAGAATAGTATGTATTGAACAAATCTAGTCTATAAAAATATGCATAAAACTAAAGCATAGCATTTTTAGGTTTTACAAAAATGTTTAAGAGCAGTTTCACTTAGGTAGTTGAATTAATGAAGATGGAAGTTAAAACAATATTTGTAATAAGTTTTTCAAAATTTTGCATCATTTTATTTTCTGACTGTGTGCATATTATTCTCATAATGAAACAAAATTCAAAAATGCACAAATACATAAGCGTGTGCAGCAAAACAATGTCATTGAAATGCAATATTTTGATCATTGAAGAAATCAGTAGGTTCTTAGGTATAATGTTCATAAGCTTTCCTTTTCAGGAGTTTTTATATCTGCAATTGAGCATTTATAAATGAGAATGAGGACAGGATGAAGGAATCATGAACACTGTAGAAAAGTGGTACTTTTCAGTTAGATGTCTTGTAACAAACACAATACTTGTCTTTATTTTTTTCTAAGTATACTGACCTGAAGAATTGTTCTGGGTAGGGTCCCTAAATTCTCAGGGACATTTACAGTATATGGAGATAGCTCAAATATAGGAACAAAATCATTAATATCCAGTAAAATAATGCTGACCGTGGAGGTATCAGTTCTGGGGGTGCTGCCCCGATCTGTTGCCCGAACAGTTAAAAGGTAAGTGGGAGTCTTCTCTCTATCCAAAGGCTTAGCCACAGTAATAGCACCTGTGACAGAGTCAATCCGAAATTCTTGATTGGCATTACCATCAACAATTCCATAGCGAACCTGACCATTTGTACCTTCATCTCCATCTGCTGCAAATACTTGTATTATATCTGTTCCAGTAAGTGTGTTTTCATTAATCTCCACTTTATACAAAGCCTGTGCAAAAATGGGGTTGTTATCATTGATATCAAGTACCAAAACTACAACCTCTGTAGATGAAGAGAGAGACGGTTGGCCTTTGTCTGTAGCCACCACTGTTAGAGTATAGTTAGAAACTTCTTCTCTGTCCAGTTCTCCAGTGAGCCTCACTTCACCATCAATGGTCCCGATACTGAACTTGTTTCCAAGGGGATTCAGCAGGCTGTACTCAATGTAGCTGTTTGGGCCACTATCAGGGTCAGTTGCTTGAGCTTTGAAAACGACAGTGTCAATAGGTGTGTTTTCTGGAATATATGTCAACTTAGGGGAAAGAAATGTTGGTGGGTTATCATTTACATCCAGCAAAATAATGGAGACTTGGGCAGTGCTTGTAAATCTGGAGGCTGGAAGTTGTGGCAGGTCATGCACCTGAACAACCAGGTTGTAGAAGGACTGACTTTCCCGATCCAAAGCTCTTAAGACTTTCAGGACACCATTCTTGTCCACTGTAAACTGCTCAAGGCTATCACCTGAAGCAATGCTGTAAGACAGTTGGGAGTTGATGCCTGAAATTGAAGGAAAAAACGAAATTTTCTTAAATGTGTGCTGATTGCAGACTAAGCTGTGCCGAAAATTTTGGCATGGAATTTTTCATGTTTGATATATTGCATACTCAAACACACTTCATGAATGATTTAGCTGCCGTTAATTTTGAAAATAAATAATACAAACACGACTCTTTTCCTATTAACTTTTGATCTTAAAAGATGTTTACAGTCTGATGAACAAATGATCTATATACTGCTTGCTATTTACAACAGTGTTGAAATGTTAAATTACAAAAGTAAATATGAAAAAAAATATTCCAGAGAGTGGATATTTTTCTACACATTTTCTTGTTTCTATCACATAATTCCCAAGGGTCCATCACTAACAGTGCCACACTCTGTACTATTAGCCAAACATTTATAACTTCAATAATTTATTGAGACCAACACCAGTTTTCAGAAAGGGTAATAAAATGTTCTGATGTATGGCATTAGTCATGGATGTTTTAAGTCTACTTTTACATTTCTTGTCAGAACCAATAAATACTTATTAATTCCTATTAAGTATCTAGCTGACTAATGGCCTTTAAGAAAATAGTTGTCTTTCAAATTTTATTATATATATTTAAAGTTTTTAAAAAGTATTCTTCAAAGGAATTGTTAGCAGTAAAATATTACATAAAAGTCTTCAAATATAAATGCTTATGCTATTCTTGGACTATATTTAGAAAATATCTATTTTTCCTAGGAACATGTGTTGCTTTTTAATTAAAAAATGATACAAAAATCTTCATTTCAGAAAATGTTCTTTGCCTATATGTTCATGAAGAGGAAAAATATTTATAAACATAGATTTCAGACACTGGCTTATTGTCAAAAATTTCTAGAATAAACAATGATTGGGTAGATCTTTGAAAAACTAGGGAATTTTCCCCTTATGATGAGTCATGGCTTTTAATTCTCACAGTTTATTTAGACTATTCACAAATGAAAAAAGTAGTGGTTATATAGTTCAGAATACTTAGAAGCCTGAGGATCAGAAAAAAATACGAATAAATAAAACTAACAGGACCAACAGGTCAATTCACCAGCAGGAAAGAAAGAGAATTTTCAGATCTGGATAGAACAAGATCACCAGCCTACTTCATTCAACTCCTTGTCTTAAAATTCCACAAGTTTCAAAGGATAAAAAGTTGTACCAACATATATATATATATATATATCAATTGCGGAACTTTTTATTTTTGATTATACTTGTGTGTGCGTGTCAGTGTGTGTGTGTGTGTGTATGTGTATATAGACATATATATATATGTTGAGAGAGAGTATGTGTGTGTAGTCTAACTACTTGTTATTACTTTCTGAGGAAAGTTTCTGCATTTCCTATGACAAAGTACACCAGTAAATATTGAACCTTTATTCTTCTGAGACCCAAACTCAGACATGATTGTTATTAAGAAACATAGTTACATAAACATCTGAATAAAAATAATACCATCAAGCAGAGGTATAAAATTTAATTCTATGAAAGCACATAATATCTTTCATATCCAAGGTCGAAAGACATTAGAAATAATGACGAAATTTCACATATAGCTACAAAGTCATGACCTAACATTCTACATAAATCAACTGGAATGGGAGCAATTAAATCAAGGATCTGAACATCCTTAGTCCACCATGTATACTACTTCCTTGAGTAAACAACTAAATTGCAGAGGCAAAAAGAGAACATGATACCAAGATTTTACAGCCTTGTAAAGAGCAGAACAGCCCCTTTCATAAAGAGAAAATGTTTGGTGAATGGATAAGTAGAGGAAGTAATAAATTTTAAACTTTAACTATAATTATGAAATAAGGAAAATTTGATTTTATATTCAAATCCAAAATGACAAATATATTAGGTAACAACATTAAAAATGAACTGAAGATAATTATCTCTGAGAAAACAAACGTAAAAATGTAACTATTTTTGTATAAAATATTGCAATCCTATCTAAGAAATAGCTCTCATCTCAGGAACTGAAACCTGATTGCTGCAATTACAGGCCATGGAAGCCATCTACATTTACTTTAGTTTAAAGAAAGGACTTTGCATTCCTGACAAGTCTAATAATTGACTTTGGGCACTTGTCTACATCTAGTAAATACACGTGCATGTACTAAAACTCAAAATTTTCCCTGAGCTTTTGTAGTATCTTGAAAAATACTAAATTTGGATCATTTTTTTCTCTTTCTCTGCTCTTTGCAGAAAATATCCAAATCATGAAACAGTAAATCCATTATTTTTAAATTCTAAACTTTGTCCATTAAGTATTGGAACTTGAATTTAGTGGGCTTTTATAGCCCACTAGATCTTTAAACTTAAAACAGCCTACATTATCAACCATTTATGTTCAATGCTCAGAAAGTCATTTAGTTACATGATTCTTCCTGGTAGTTTTATTGTGTTTGTGTGGTTGTGTCATAACTACACACACACACACACACACACACATATATTTTGTATATGTGGATTTCAGTCTTGTGAATAATTTAGTTCCAGTAAGCAGAGCACATAAAATACATAAAAAAATAAATACATAAAAATATAGATGTAAATAATAAAATACATTTTAAAACTACAGGTATATAGTTTTATGTTATAAAATGTGTACATTCATTCACAATCTTTAAATTTTGCTTTATTTCTAAAAAGAACTAAAATTTATCTATTTATTATGCAGCTGCACCACACGGAAGTGTTTCAATAGCATTTATCTTTATGAAGTAGTTTCAACAAGGTCATTAGATCACTGGAATACGAAACTCATTCACTAGTGAAATGGTCTGCATTGTGCACCAAGTATATATGGGTTCATTAACCCAGCAAAAATTTCAATTATTATTAGCAAAACATCCTTATAAAACTCCCCAATATTTTAAAGTGTATATAATTTTTAGAAAAATAAATAATTATCAAAGTCAAGATATTTCCCTGATGCTCCAATTTATAATGGTGTTCCTCAATATAATACTTTTTAATTGTATGCATTAAAGCCTTGAGAGTAATATAGGTATTACCTATCTTATAAAAACAGTAAAGTATTTGCTTTATTCTTATGAAATTATCATGCAACCTAAAACTTTAAAGGTTCAACTCTGAGAGAATGTACAGATAACAGAAAATGTTAAATTTATTTTTATATAAAATTTCTTCACCTAAGAAGATGACAATACTACCTAATCAGGAATCTTCTGATCAGAAATTAAGATTAATTTGTTAATTTAAAAATGGGTGAATAATATTGTTTGTAAACTACCTTGAGAACTGTTTAGTATAACTGAGTTGGCAATTTTTACAAACAATGTTACCCTTGTATAGTCTTATCATTATCCTTGAAATTCAGAAAGAATAGAAACTGTGTCCTATATTTTAGGTCAAGCTACAGGAAATTACACTGATAAAAATATTCAAGACTGAAACAATAGATAAATGTAGGTTGAAACTTCTACTCTGCACAATTAAAGGAAATAAAATTCATGAAAAGTGACTTAGAGTCAATGGTTAATGTCGGTCTGTTCTTACATGTACATGGAATATTCCAGCAGGTTTTTGACAAAGAAAGTTTCTTTTGTGCTATTTTCCCAGTTCCCCGACATTTATGAGGATAAAAGAAATTTATTTCAGGGAAGCACACGATCTATGAAACAACGGGCTCTAATGCATAGTAAGTAAATCACAAAGAAACATGGTGGAATATTCTTCACTACAGGAATGTTGAGCACAGTCACAGGGGCAGATAAGAAGGTATAAATGGTACTGAAAATGTATAAGTGATAATGAAAATATTTATATTGGGGGAACAAATAAACTAACTAAAAGATATGATAATGGAGAAATCAACATCCAGAATAAAGAATAACCTCAATTGTGTATAGGTGTCTAATTAAAGCCAACCCACAAACCTGATGAGGTACATGAAGTAGAGTGTGCAATGTTCTTAGACCAGGACTGGGTACGTACTAAACACCTGACGAATGTCCGTAATTGTTATCACTGTTACTATTAGCAGGGGTAGTAGTAATAGCTGTAGTACTAGTATTACAGCCACATCATCTATATTCATCTGTCCAATTTTAACTGTGCTCGAATAAAAGGGGAAACTTCAAAATGCACTTACTCAATAAGTTCTAAAGAAAGCATTTCCAATTTTTTTATTGAAAAATATATAAAATACTATGCTTTCACCTTCTATATCTTTCTAAGTGACATTTCTCAACACTCCAGAAAGGAAACAAAGTGTGGAGTAGAATGTTAAGACAAAATGGTATTTTGAAATTACATAAATCATCCAAGTCAGTAAGAATCAGGAAATTCTAAATTAAGGTTGCTATGCCTGTGTCACTAGGTTAATCCTTGGGCTAGAGACTGTTTCCTCCTCAAAGAACTGTACTTTGTTTTGCTATTGATAAGACATTTAGTCGCACCCAATGGAAGGGAGAACAAGGTATCAACTTTCCAAACAATACAGTTAAATCTGTACAATATTATCTCTAATGCTATATTATCTGATATGCGTATTTACAAAACAGATATTACAAGAAAGTCCAGGAGTTAGCTTTTAAAATAAAGTTTGCCAAATACTTTTGCAATAAATATAAAACAAACACATGTATAGATTTAATGCAAAATCTCAACTCGATTACATAGCATAAGTTAAATAGATCTGAGACTGTCCTTTGAGTCAAAGCATGAAAGCTTGCTTAAATATTATTAGCAATTTTCAATCACAAATATAAAATTTAATTATGCATTCCTAAGTATTTCTCTTTAAGGATTTGGTTTCCTTTTGCTCCCATTTTTTTCCATTTAAGTTAAAATAATATATGTAAACTCAAATACTTTTATTTTTCTAACAAAAGCCTACCAAGAAGTTGTCTTATGACTTCCACATTACTAAACTGCAATACTATCACACATTTAGGGGGAAAAAAAGGAAGATAAATTTTATAAAGTTTATAAAATGATAAAACATGTTGTATAACTCATAAATAAGAATTTAGCTGGTAAAGTAATTTTTAAAATCCTCTCTAGTTAAGCTATAATTCTATTCCTCAGTTTTAGACATATATTCACAAAATGCAATTTCGTGACAGCTGAACTCAGTAAATAAAGATAATATAAATCCAATGACATTTTTAATTAAGTAGTTTGAAGGATATTAAATAAATTACATACCGTCATCTGCATCAGTAACATTAAACACAAGAACAGTAGATCCTAGAGGTAGATTCTCCATTAAAGATGTGCTATATGAATTCAAGCTGAAAATAGGTGGATTATCATTTACGTCTAGAATGTTGAAATAAACTCTGACGGTAGTAAACTGTCCCCCACCGTCTTCAGCTCGAACAGTGAGGATATAATATTGCTGTGCTTCATAATCTAATACTCGAGTCAAATTAAAGACTCCAGTAACCGGATTCAGGAAAAATATGCCATCTTCATCGTCTTCACTCACAATATATGTAATTTCTCCATTCACTCCAGAGTCATCATCTGTAGCTAAAATGGCTGCTACCAAAGAACCTATCAAAAATAAATATATTAGTAATCTAAATATAATAGAGCAAGGGGTATTGCTAAGAGATTGTAAACAAAATCACCAAAAAATGTATTTTTACAGTAAAATATCTTAAGTAGAAAACCACTGTGAAAAAATAGTGAACACAATGTCCTAAAGATACCTACATTAACCCTGACACCAACATTCCCATGTATCAATAAAACATGTAGCATATTAGATATCCAGTGGATCTTACGTTACAGTGCAAATGTTCTACAGAATTAACCCCACTACTGACATTATTTTCCACCTAGCACTAGCAATTCATAAACATATTGATGAATTCAATGAACATATATTGTAGCCCATTGCTAGTGTCAGGATGTGGGAATTCCAATCAATAATACAGGTTTATACATGGAGGATACCACTCTATAGCTCATGTGGTCATTGCAGTACTTAAGACAAAAAATAAACGATGGGAACCTTAGGAAGGACATTTGTAACACATCTTGGGGAGTGCAGGTAAAACTGCAAGGAGAAGTAGTCCCCTATAAATGTTTAATTTCTTTGCCAAATGGAATTTCCAAATCATATGTCTTATCATACAAACTCATTCCAAATGTAATTCAGAATAAAATTTCAATTTTAAATAACAACTTCCAATAACAGAAAGGAAGCATGCACATACACAAGAAACATGAATATTGAGTACTCAGACTCAATATATTTCAAGATTCAGATTCTAGTAACATTTACTGATCACTTGCTAATCCCAAAGCCTCATGTTGGAAAACTCACATATATTTTCTAAATCAACCTTTACCCTAATTTTAACAGGAATTATTATTTCCATTTTACAGAAGAAGGAATTGAGCTAGAGAAATGAATTTAACTTGCCCTGGGTCACACAGCTAGTGTTAGAATGAGTTTTCACAGTTTTTCAGTTTTTCATGGACTTTTCTTTGCTCTTTTTTGTACACAGCAGCGTAATCACATTAGGCATTTTTACAGTGTAAAAAAAGTATCTAAAATTGTAGTTGCCAGAAAAACTAACCCATGTCACAAATACTTTCAATAACAGAAATATCTGTAATTCGTAATCAGATAAATAGCTAACCTTGTTTGCTCTAAAAATTTTAGTAATTTGTTCAGAAATTGTAGAAAAGATGGTTAATTGAAAGATCTAAAAATCTAGCATATTTATTTTTATAACTAGTAGCATGTGATAAAAACTAGTCACTAAATTAAGAGTAGCCAAACAGGGTACATAATTGTAGTACAAGACTGCAAAATACACTTCCTGACATGTCACCTACCAGGGGTTGTATCCTCTGGGATGTCAAAAGAGTACACAGGTCTGGAGAACTTAGGTGTGTGATCGTTCACATCACTGACGGTGATATTAATTCTCATGTCTGAAGACTGAAGACCATCATCAGCACGAACCAGCAACGAATATTTGGAACGGCGTTCTCTGTCCAATCGCTTGGTTGCTATCAGATCTCCGGATTCTGGGTCTATGTGGAAACTATCATCAGCTCCACTAATGATAGTGTATGTGACCAGAGCATTTGCACCCTAAGAAAAGAGATGGGGCATCTAAACTGTTGGAAGTAGAACAGTAATTTTCTTTTTAACATGTGTTTGAAAAAGTGAGGCTTTTGTTTTGTTTTGCTGCTAGTAAGGGATCAAACCCCAGACCTTGGTGTTATCACTACCACACTCTAACAAACTGAGCTAATACAGCTCTAGGCATTTTGGTTTTCATTTCATGTCATACTATAAGATTTCAAAAATTAATAGGAAATAAACTTAACTAAAAAGGTGATAGATTTGTACATTGGAAATTACAAAACACTGATGAAAGAAATTATAGAAGACACAGCAAATGGAAAGACATCCATGTCCATGCATTGGAAGGATTAATGTTGTTAAAATGTCTATTACTCAAAGGAATCTACAAATTCAATGCAATCCCTATCAAAATCCTAAAGACATTTTTTTACAGAAATTTTAAAAAAATCTAAAATTCATATGAAACCACATAAGACCCTGGATGGCCAAAACAATCTTGAGAAAGAAGAACAAAGCTGGAGGCATGGCATGTCCTCATTTCAAAATATACTACAAAGCTACAGTAATTAAAACCGAATGGTACTGGTATAAAGACAGACATATAGACCAATGGGCAGAATAGAAAGCCCAGAAATAATTTCATGTGTAATGGTCAACTCATCTTTTACAAGGGTGCCAAGAATATGCAATAGGGAAAGGATATGTCTCTTCAGCAAATGATGTTGGGAAACTGACTATCCACATGCAAAAGATTAAAATTGGATCCTTATCTTACATAAAAATCAACTCAAAATTGATTAAAGACTTAAACATAAGACCTGAAACTGTAAAACTTATAGAAAGAAACATAGGAAAAGTTTTCCTTTTCCTGTGACATTAGTTTCAGCAATGATTTCATAGATGACAACAAACCAGTAGTGACATTAGTCATGGCAGTAATTTCATAGATAGGACCCCAGAAGCACAGGCAACAAAAGTAATAATAGACAAGTGAGACTTTATCAAACTAAAAAGCTTCTGCATAGTAAAGGAAAGTCAGCCTACAAAATGGGAGAAAATATTTGCAGACTATCTGATAAAGGGTTAATTTTCAAATATATAATTAACTCCTACAACTCAATAGTAAAAAAATCTAATAATCAATTTAAAAAGGGCTAAGGGCTTAAATAGACATTTCTCCAAAGAAAACATAAAAATAAATAGCCAACAGATATATGAAAAGATGCTCAGTGTCAGGGAAATGCAAACCCAAACCAAAATGAGATGTTACACCACACCTATTGGGATGGCTATTATTAAAAACAAACAAACAAAAAAAAATACAAGCGTTGGCAAGGATGTGGAAAAACTGGAACCGTTGTGCACTACTGGTGGGAATACAGAATGTGCAGCACTATAAAAAACAATACGAAGGGTCCTCAAAAGATTACAAATAGAACCACCATATCATCCAGCAATCCTACTTCTGGGTATTAATCCAAAAGTATTGAAATCAGGATCTCAAAGAGATATTAGCACCTCCATGTTCACTACAGTACTATTCACAATAGTCAAGATTGGAAAAACCTAAATGTCCGTCAATGGAGGAATGGTTAAAGAAACTGTGGTTTACACATACAGGGAAATTCACCTTAAAAAGGAAGGAAATCCTGCCATAAGCAACAATACAGATGAACCATTATATTATCGAGATAGCCAGTCACAGAAGGACAAATACTGCATGATTCCATTTATGTGAGGTACCTAAAATAGTCAAACTTATACGACAGAGAGTAAATGATGTTTTCTAGGGGCTTGGGTGGGGGAAATGGGTAGAAATTTTCAGTTATGAAAGATGAATAAGTTCTAGAAATCTGCTGTACAACATTACATCTATAGTTAACAATACTGTATCGCACACTTAAAAATCTGTTAATAGGACAGATATCGTGTTAAGCATTCTCTTTATAACGAAATAAACATTAAAAAGGTAACAGACAGGGCCGACCCCGTGGCACACTCGGGAGAGTGTGGCGCTGGGAGCGCAGTGGCGCTCCCGCCGCAGGTTTGGATCCTATATAGGGATGGCCGGTGCGCTCACTGGCTGAGCGTGGTGCAGGAGATGCCAAGCCAAGGGTTGCGATCCCCTTACCCACGAAAAAGACAAAAAAACAAAAAAAGTTAAAAATAGTGTTTTAGTAACTACTGACTATTTCAACTATTTAATTCACTCCATTAAATAACAACAAATCTCCACTTTCAGTATTACCTTAATTTTTTTAACTCATAAAATATACATATGGAAAAGAGTGAAGTTGCCACTGTGGAAAATACCAATGATACTATTACTTCTAATGACAGTAACTGGAAAGTTGACTAAAAGTTTGTCTGTCTCAGGCACTGTGACGGCCCTATGCAGGTATTATCTCACTTTAGTTTACAACTCCATGGGTACGATTTCAGCAATGAGGACACTGAGTCCTGAGATACTAGTTAACTTATGCACAGGCACATGGTAAGTGTTCGAAGTGTGAACTTCAAACCCAAGTCTACCAGACTCTGAGCTCCTGTTCCTTCTGATACAGAGTGAGAGATGATTAAACGACAGGGCAAGTGCTAAATGGAGGAGGCTTGCAATAGCACTGTAAGAACCAAGAAGAGAGGGATCAATTTGAGCTGCTTTATTTAGGGAAGATATAATGGAGAGTATGAGCTGAACTGGATTTTGTAGAATGGATTTTTTTTTTTTAAGTAAAAACTAAGAGTAATGAATGCAAGCAAAAGTGCAGAGAGAAGGAGACTGATGTGCTTGGCTTACTCAGTGCTGAACAGGTTACAGTGGAGAGTTTTAATCTAGAACAAAAGGAGAAAATCAAGCTAACATGTGAGGTTATGTATATATTTTGGAGCATATCAAGTGTAACACAAATGGGCTTGAATTCTGCAACCAAGAAACCCCTGATCTTGTTCTAACTGCAAGCAATTTTTCAAGGCTATTGATATCACAGGAGGGACTGAAGTGGACAGAGGCCAGAAAAGGAAACAGTTTCCATACATATTTGCCATCATAGACTGCATGTTTTTTCCTTCATAGTCAAACATATAAAGGAATGATTTCTAACAGTCTAAGGCAAAAACATTCCCTCTTTTGAAATTTATGTTTAGTGGCATTTACTATCTTTTTATACTGCATTCCCCAAGCCAATCTTAAAACTTTGTAAAGAGACTGCCTCAAAGCATATTTTAATTTAATAATGGAACAGCTGAGTCTAACACATCACCCATATTTATCTTGTATATTCAGGTGTACATGGAGTATCTGACATATTTGTTGTAATTTTATGGTTTAACAAAAACATTCAATAAGAATTTTAGACCTCTAATCTGACCACATTCTATACTATTTGTTCTATTTTCCTGGGAATTCAATTATTCTAATAAAGTAGCCCAGGTATGAAAGCAGCCACGTTCAATTCTGATCTATTAAAATGGTAAGTACTTGGAAATCAAGCCAAGAAACAAAAAACTTATTTAAAGCTGCTACACAAAGGGTTTGATATTTAGAAAGGCCCTGCCTACAAAATGACTGTAATAATTAACAATATTCCTAAAGTTGTGATCATTCTTCTTATCAGAGAATTAAAATTGAAAAATCCATGTGGATTTGGTGATGAAGGATACAAACTTCACAGTCTTTTAACATCTGGAAGGAAGCAAAGACATCAGGCTATTATGATAAAACAATCTTTTTTTATTCAGTATCAGCTGATGTGGTCAATTGATAGTACTAGTGAATGTCTGAAAATGTCTGGCCAAAAGTAATGATTTAATTAGGTCTTTTCTAAAGTTTATTTATTTATTTAATATCCTAAATATGCCATATCAGCAACACAAGAAATAAATATCGTGTTTCAGTGGGAGTGCAGTGGAAATAATACTGGTTAAAAATATTTGACTCTCCTGAGGAACCACAGAGACAAAAGCACATGGAAGGAATTCTAAAAGTAAATAGCTATAAATTACAAATGCATTTTACAACCTTAAGTGGTATTTTCAAAAACAAGTGTGGTAATGAAACAATGTTTGAGTATACTGGCCCATTACTAGCATAATAATTCTATTTATAAAAGGGAACAAGAGACCAACAGAGTCACATGTTTCTGAAAGATATATATCTTGATCCAACACATGTTTCAAATGATATTTAAATTAAGTTAAACGTGTACATGTTTCTTTCTAAAACTGTAATTCCTTTACCTATGTTTTATTCTCCAGTGCTGTATAAGAGTTTCTCTAACATATTAACACTTATGTGTGAGGTTAAGTAATTAAGGAAAAGTAGATAAATAATTTAAAAATATATTGATACATAATTTGCTTATGATCTACATAATCTTAGTGTTTTAAAGAATTCTATTAATCTTTCTAAATCAATCTATGAAATAGTTGTGCAATATTTAATGCTAGCCACTAAATGCTAGACTTGGTAAAAGAGAAACATTTCAAATATTTTTCTTCCAAATTCAACTAAGAGGTAAGGAGCTGAGAACAAAGTAGAAAATAGAAAAGATTTATCTAAAAGCATTAATATTAATTTATTGTAAACCACTCTAAAAGAGGAAACAGCCAAAAACTCTGAATGCCATAGGAATCCTGAATATTCATTCTGTTTGGCAGAAGGCCTCGTGTCAAGATTTGAAACAATTTTTTTTTTTAAAAGTTGAAATAGTTGAAATAGTCAGTAGTTACTAAAACACTATTAAACATTTTAAGAAAAAATGTATTCAAGATGGAAAGCAACCTCATGAGCTTCATCTTTAAAATATAATGGTCCTAAAGCAGTTTTACAAAAATGTCCCTCTTTCCTTTAAAGTTGTAGGTGCACCTACTTACACACTTCCATCCTCTTCTGCCTTTCTACACACATGCACTCCCTCTCTCTCTCTCTCTCTCTGTGTATGTCTCTGTGTCTCTCTCTCACCACACACACACACACACACACACACACACACACACACACACAGAGTATGTTACAAAGTTATGTGTACAATCCAGTTACAAAGTGTGTGGCGATCTTTATGCCTTCAGGTACAGTCACAGTCTGCACATACTGTCAGCATCCCTCTCTCCTCTTAAATTGCTAACAACCCTCCCTCCATTTCCCTTGTCTATTCACCATTTTATACCCTTATACTTTCCTGCCCCTGAACTCCCCACCCTGTCTCACTCCAAATGCACTTTTTACATATCCAAGACATCATTACTTTACATTCAGTGCTTTTTAAAACTAGAATTTCTAAGTGATAACACCTGCGTGATTACTTATTTTAAACTTAAAAAATAAAGCCCAATAGAAATAAAACAAAATTCACTAATAGAAGTGTTGGTGTAAATACTTAGTGACATAAGGACCTTCCCAGCCTTTCTCAAATCTCATATCTGAAAGCATGAAATTGAAGGCAAGCTTGTGCATGCACACACACACACACACACACAGAAAAGTCACAGTAGAAAATTAAACATACTGGCAGCATTGAGTTTATAGTAACAGTTATTTGTAACATTCTTGAAAGGAAAAAATAGGGAGTGAACAGTATCAAGAGAATAGTATTAAAAGGGTGCAAGTTGGCATCTCTGAAATAATCAGTTCTGAAAAGAGTAGCATGATGTTTAGATAATTTTATGTGTTTCACTATCATTTGTATGTAATAATACCACTCTAATTATAATATTCCATGGAGTAAACAACCATCCCGTTAGTATATATATTTTACTTAACATTATTATTGCTTCATTATTTTGAGGTAATGAATATAAATCACTTCAAATAAATGAGTTTTATTTGCTCTATTACTACAGAGAGCATAGCCAATAAAATCGCCATTACAATTTCAATTATTTGATGTGGATTGTCTCATGTCAATTACATGAACTTCTTTTGTTGTTCTTGTTGCTTTTTCCAAATGAAATTTTATAAATTGACATATCCAAATCTATATTATCAATGATAAGCTTTATAAAATGAAGTATTTACTAAATTATAGCTAATGATATCACATATCTGTCAATAATAGAAGTTTTCCATAATGTGTCTTGTAATGACAGCTAAATTTGAAATAAATGTGAACTTTATATAAAATTGAGTAGAAGGTACTAAACTTAAAATATCAAATCTTTTCTGATAGAAAATTGCAGTTATCAAAATGTCTATGCTTTATCCAGTTCCCTCTACCAGTTAGATTTTGGCAAAATTTATAAATGACTGTCATTACATTTCTGTACTGGCTGTTAAAATTAGACTGTTATTTATTTATTTGCCTTTTTAAAATTAGAAAAATAAATTTGTTAATAGCTTACTCATAGGCCAAAAATCACATTTTCAGATATTCCTGAAGTTAAGCTGAGGGTAGGGAAATTAAATTCCCTGTTCTGTGTTGGGCTTGGAATAGGAGGATACTGGTGTCTGGGAAGTTCATTCCTCTTTCCTCAGCTCCAGAGCATTAATTAAAGCCTTTACCCAGGAGATGGAGAAAACAAGCTATACATTTTTTTCATGGGAAAAAAATGTAAATTACAAATTATGCAAGGATACTTCAAAATATTCATGGAAAAATGGAATTAAAAGAGAATATGACTCTTTCCATGAACTGTTTGAAGACCCCTCATATAAGTTTCTATGGCATTAGGGGCATGATGATTAAATAGCTAAACTTAATATATGTGATGGTAATCTAAAATGTCTCCCCAAATTTCACATTTACCTCTACACATGTAATATCTGTTTATTAAAAGAATTGAAAAATCATTAGCTTGGCCAGATAATATTCTTAAAATTTATAGGGATATTATTGAACTATATATTTTGTTTTAAATATATATGTGTGTGTGTGTGTGCGTGTGTGTGTGTGTGTGTGTGTGTACACACACATACATATATATGCATGCAAATTAAACGAAAAAATTGTAAGGTAGCCTTAAAATTTTGTAATTTTAAATATTTGAATTTTACAATTAAAAATAAAATAAAAATCAATTCTTAGCTGTGATAAGACAGGAAATTGGAATGATACAGGCATAAAAAATGAGATATGTCTTTGGACATTTTTAGTATTTGAGAAAATAAAATAATTTGACTCAGATATTTAAAATGCTACCAGCCATTAACTGAGTTGTGAATTAGCCAATAAAAGAAAAATTACCTCCTGTTAGTCTCTCTCTTACCATTCTTATATCACATTTCAAGAATTAATGTTCTTTGGAAAGGAACACACAATGCTTAACCTTAATTATTGGGTAATAAAACTTGTCAACATATGTTAGAAATTTGATAATTCACGGCAATAGTAGGTTTCAAAAATTCAGAGACATGCTCTGAGCTACCTCATCAGCATCCATGGCTGTTAGTTGCATAATCTTAGAGCCATCTCCAATGTTCTCCTCTACAGTGAGATCCAGCATGTCTGTTGGAAATACTGGTGGATTGTCATTGATATCCTGAAGTGTTATTTCTACCTACAAGGGGAGAAAAAAAAAATGCATGAATGCCCCATGTGTCTGCAAGATACTATTTAAAATGCATACTAAGAATCCATGCAACTAGTCATACCAAAATGGACCAGAACCTTGCACACAACATCCAAACAACAGAACATCCCCATAGGGAAAGTTGTGAAATCTTTATAGGAAAACATAAAGTTGAAGTAAAGATCATTCGACTTGTTGATAGTAACTGATTTTAAATAGGAGCCGTGAGGTTTGCACTAGAAAAGTTCCACTGATCAACTGTCATTTTAATCCCCAGATTTGTGCATTAGTGAAGAACTGCCAAGACCTGGAACTGTCATTCAACCATTAAATGCCACCCGACATATAGATGGGGTGGTATAAAATTTCTTCCCAAAATGTTTACATACTGGTAACTAATGTCTGGGGGAAATAAAGAAGTTCACATGTTGTATTAAGAAACACTCAGAATTTTCCCCTTTAAAGTCGACCCTCAGCCTTTCCAGGAAGAAAAATACACACATCTTCTCTTTCCATTTCCACTCCTATCAGCACTTCTTATTTGTGACTGAAACTAAATAATCATTCCTTTCAGATGTCGTGTTTACATAGATTGCAAATTATATTAACAGCTTTGTTTGAAAGATACTAGACAGAGGTATTTGTTTGTTTCTCTACATAAGAAAAATTGTTTAGAAGAAAGCATATGTGAAGTCTAAATAATAACTTCAAACCATGTGTTTTCTCTTTTGAACTAGGTGCTAAAAGCTGAAGTCCTGATAAGGAAAGGGAAGACAGCTGCTAATAAAACTGAAAGCTTCCCCAGTTGGATCACAAAATTAAGTCATGGAGAGAAACCCACTCATCCATTTAGCTAGAAAATAACCAGGGCATTTTTCTCATAGTTATGTTATAAAAACTTCATCAGATCCAAGAGTGATGAGGATGAATATGAGGAGAGATGGAAGAGCAATAAAATTCTGGTTTCTCCTTTTCCAAGGGAATGGAGGATAGAAAAGAAAGAGATGCAATAGGTAGGATTATCATTATCTGACAAGAAATGTGTGAGAAATAGAAGACAACTAGGCAAATAAATGAATGAACAACTGGTAAAAACATAAAATAGTATACAAAATTAAGTACTAAATAACTGTTATACCTCTAGTTTCACCTTTTAGTAACAGAATTTAGATGATATTGAATTGCTCAAATGAGTTGACACAATGGTTTAGACAGGCAGACTCAATAGTTAGGAATCGATCACTTCTGGTTTTGGATAGCAACATCATTCTCTACACCACTTCCTTTAAGAAAAGATCCACAGTAGCTACAAATACAACCTATAAGAACCATCTCCAACTTTCTTGCAGGGTTGTAAATATTATGAGTTTTAGAATTAGGGATAACAGAGTTCAAATTCTGGTCTGCCACTTATCAGCTGGGTGAATTTGGGGACTTGATTCCTCTTGGCCTCAGTCCTTCATCTTAAATTCAGGATAATAACATGTGTCGTAGAGCATTTTCTAAAAACTAAACTTTGATGACATAGGTAAAGTGCTTAGCACAGTTCCTGGCACAGAGAGAAATGTTCGATAAAAAGTCAAGATCTTGGTTTTCAAGCTTTTGGGACAGAACTTGGAGTTCTTTAGAGGTGGAGAGAGGCTTTGAGAAAAGGGATTCAGTAAATTAGGATTCTGGGTCCCACGATCCAGATTCAATCAATACAATCCACTGTCCATCTTTGGTACATATTGAATGCATACTAAGTTTTCATGTAGGAAGTGCTTTGAAATATACACACACATATATTTATATGTATTTCAAAGGCTGAAAATTGCTGACTTAAGAATGGTTCCAAAATCTGGTCTGACAGCCATCAAGAATATAATCATTACTGTTCTTCTGAAATTAGTAAATATCATTACATTATACAAGTGTGAATTTTCATATGTATGCAAGTCCTTAAAATACTGGAGAGACATAAATGAAGTAAATTTAAGAATGGTTCCAAAATCTGGTCTGACAGCCATCAAGAATATAATCATTACTGTACTTCAGAAATTAGTAAATATCATTACATTATATAAGTGTGAATTTTCATATGTATGCAAGTCCTTAAAATACTGGAGAGACATAAATGAAGTAAAACATAACTGATCTGAGTACCTTATAATTCAAACTTATAATTTTTAGCTTAATAGAATTTTTAAAAATTCTAAATTATCTTTCATCTATAATTTTATGACTTTGTCTATATGGAAACCAACATGCCGAATCTGTGTGTGCTTGTGTGTGTGTGTGTGTGTGTGTGTGTGAGGGGGAGAGAGAGACAGAGAGAGAAATTATAAATGTATTTGTAAGAGAATCTGCATATGTGAGTACGCATGCTTATGTAAGTATATGTGAGTGAGTGTGTGTAAACATGTGTGCATGTGAGTGTGTTTGTGCAGGAACACTAAATCAAGAGTAAGGAGAATCTAGATTGGCACCA
The DNA here is from genome assembly GCF_000696425.1 of Galeopterus variegatus. Taxonomy (NCBI): domain Eukaryota; kingdom Metazoa; phylum Chordata; class Mammalia; order Dermoptera; family Cynocephalidae; genus Galeopterus; species Galeopterus variegatus. The sequence continues at coordinate 250,218 of NW_007728342.1, forward strand.
ATTAAATATGACATGAAAGGCACATTAGGAAACAGTATCACAGACTAGAAACAATTTGGTTATTCCAAAAAGATTTCTCATTGTAAGTAGTGAGCATACAAATTGAGTAAGCCCCTTCTATATTTTAATAGTTATTACAAAATAACTAACACACAAGTATGAGACATTGTTTTAAATTATATGTGTGTTTACATAAGTGCACGTACATATTGAAGTTACAGAAGTGAAGAAACTGCCCAATGTTACAGAGTTAGTCAGCTAATAATTTTCCTTACTACTATGCAAACTTGTATTTCTAGAGTATGCCTGTGTGCTCAATAAATGCAATAAATATCTTAAAAATATGTTGCAGCTATGTAAATATATTTTTATAAAGGCACACATTATTCCTGCGTGGAATCTGGATCACTTACATATGCACTAACTAGCTATATGATCTTGAGTCAACTAATAAAATCTCTCCCTCTCAGAATTTTTAAAAAACTGAAAAAATTTATACTATTTATAAAAAAATTTACACTGAAAAATTGATACTAGGTGATCCCAAGATATAGCTCTAGATGTCTTTGATCTTATATATTCTATGAGATTTTGTCAAACTCCATCATTTCAGGTACAGAAAAGTATTTCTTTTTTTTAAGAGAAAATAAATTTAAGTATTATTGAGTTGAAACTAAACATTTCTGAATGTATCTTTGGTCAACCATTTGTATTCACAGATCTAGAATGTTTCATCATCATATTCTAATACGTGCGAAGGTTATATTTTTGATTAAGGGTACTTTAGGTCATCTGTTCGATGTCAGCTACCCTTTTTCCCCAAGTCAGTGTCATCTCACTAATCAAAAATTAATAACTTCATATTCCATTTCTTGAAAACCTGGATATTTTCTCTTAGTTGTCCAGTTTATCTCCTCTACTCCACAATTCCTCAGATATTACTGAAGAGCTTTCAGCAAGGCTTCTCTAAATTCTCTCAATAACCTAGGGTCTGAATTATCTAGGAGAGGATATTTGAACTAATTAGCACAGGTAAGTGGCACCCTTTAATTCCGTCATTTATCCTGATCCCTAGTTTCATGATTCTATCTACCAAGAAGTGCAAGATTGTGGATCCATTTGCCTAAGATATGGTCAGGGATTGCAACATTTGTTCATGCAGTGTTTAGAATCTATCACAAAACAGGCATGTGCTGGTCACGAACAACACAGCAGAAAATAAGACAGGTCACCATCCCTTGCAAGGGAGAGGTGAAATATATTGATAGAAATATATACAAACAGAAGCATTTACAGTGATCCGTGGGAAAATACATTGTTGCCATCTTGATTCCAAGAGTTTGTCCCCCACACCATGGATAATTCTCTGAAGTGCTTTACCTCTCACCATTGGCAGTTACCATTTCTGCCGGTGATTCCAGGTCCTAACATGTTCTTGCCTCACTCTCTTGGATCCGACACCAGCCATTAATATTCCTTCTTGGGACTAAGGTTTGATATGATTTATTTTGAATTTTATTATATCAAACGCAGGAATCAAACATTAAAAATTTAGAGAAGATAACTGGAAAAAATACTTACACATAATTTTTTAATTGAAGCATAATTGATTATACCTATTTATTGAGTATAGAGTTAACTATTAGTATTTGAGAACAATATGTGATGATCAAATCAGTATTGATAGCATGTTCATCATTACAAATCTTACACATAATTTTTAAAGACTGCCATCTTTCTATATAAATTAGATAACTTTAACAAATATAAATAATGGCTATTAGTGGTTTACTTTAAAATTCTGAGATCTTAAAATAGTCTTCAATATTATTCCCAATCTAAAAAAGTGTATCTTGTAAAATATATTCCATTCTTTTAAAAGACAAATGAAATACTACTGCAAAGCTAAGCTTTTAGTATTAGCATAGTCCTATTAGTATTTTACAGTTATCTTTACATTTATTTAGACTTGAAGTAAAATAATTTCATTTGATACTCATTTTGCAAAGAAAAAATCACATTTTGAACTTAGAAGCTCTTCATGAGTAGCTGTGTTTTAAAGAAAAACAAAACCAAACTGTCAATAGCTTTCATAACTTAAGTCCAGGGGGCATTTTCAAGGTATCAGTTGTTAAAGTTTGTGAAAATTGATCTTCAGAAATGAAAGTAACATTACACTGTTAAGATAAGGTACTTTCATATTTTATACATGCCTATCAAATGTTGAGCTATTTACTTAGATATTTGGCCCCTTAAAAAAACATGTGATTTCACCTGCTACAGTTACAAGAACGGCAATTGGTAGCTTTGTGGTTAACTTTTAACAGAAATAGCAGCTGCAGCTAATGGTTGAGCTACAGGTACTATCCACTGCCATCACCTTTGTTACCATTTAGGGACCTTCAAGGTAATGACATTCTTCGTTGGGATGTCTGATTCCCTGGCAAATAAAATAATTTTATTTAGAGATGAAAACGCGACTGAGATGAAGGGAGCTATTGATCAATTAGTTCAAAAATGATCTGTCTTTTGGTAATTTTATAAAGGTAAAAGTTAACTTAAAAAATATGTGGGAATAAAGAGAAGTTAGTTAATGGATACAAAATTTGAGCTAGATAGGAAAAATAAGTTCTAGTGGTCTACGATAGTAATAGGCATCTACAATTAACAATAATTTACTGTATGTTTTCAAACGGCTGAGAGGAGCTCGAATGCTCTAATCACAAAGAAGTAATAAATTTGTGTGATGATTAATATGCTAATTACCTTGATTTGATCATCACACATTGCACACATGTAATGAGATACTTGTATAACTCTCTAGTCCATAGACATGTACAATTAATACATGTCAAGTAAAAAATAAACTTAAAAATTACTCATAAATATATGGCCTTAAATATTGTTGCCAAACTTCTCTGTGCTGAAGAAACAGAGTCCCTGGTATTCAGCTTGCTGAATAGTCAATTGGATATTTAAAAACCAAAAATATTACTGTGGGAATAGTTGTTAAGTAATAAATATAATATTTTTCTCTTTTAATTTTTTTTCTGTAATATGCATTCTCTCATTCTATTTTTCACTACATCAAGAACGGTATTATACCTTAGGGATTTATTTTTAATCTTTTTTAGTGAATACAACATGTAATCAATGAGCAATCATTAGTTAACAATTAACAATAGCAATTATTAAACCATTACATATGGTGGATCTAACTATAAAACATGGTATTTAACTGATTTAAATTGATATTTTAAAAATAATACATTATATTCAAGTTTAAGGAGTCGACTAAAATAGCAATGTCCATTATGAACTCATTCCCCAGTTAATGAAATAAATGGTGGTCTCCAGGTCAGCCACAATTAAAAACATATTTGTAAATTCATAACTTTTCTTTAAGCTAAATAAAATGATTATTAATGAATCAGAATGAAAAAAATCCAAAACACATTTTTAAGTCACAGTTTTACTGCAACCTATATAAAATGGTTCTCAATAAATAAGGATAAAAAGCAATCTATTTTTTTTCTTTCAAGAGATACTAGGATTTACATTAAAAGTTCAGAAATCCATTCATTTGCAAATAGAAGTACTAACATTTTTAAAGGAATCTTAAATATCATCAAACCCATGTCCTTCATTTTAAAAAGAATCAAAAACCAAGGCATTGAAATGTCTAGTGATTTATCTAAGAAAAACAACGTTAGTCCTCCCAGCTGTCGCCCATTGATTCTTGTTGACTTGGGGAGTGAACCAGGGCTGGGGAGCAAGCTGACCAATACACCAAGGACCACAGGCCTCTACCTTTGCATAAAGACGATGATCTTTCATACAAACTAATAATTTGATGGCAACAACAAGAAAATGATTTTTGAGAAAATTAATATTATATGGGCTTCTCTACGAATACTATTTATCATATTCTTAGTCATTTTTCTTTCATATTTACATCAAGGAAAATATTTTGTGAGGGTTTGTCTTATCGATGCCATTGGAAGACTATTAATCATTCAGCAGGAAGGTGGTGGGTATGTACTACAAATAAAGAAATTTTAGTTAAATTCTCTAAATATCAGTGAAAGTCATTGCTTTTAAAGTGTCTACAAGAAACTGTTTCTTTTTCTTAAATGATGCAACATGTAAATATTCATTTTCAGAAATGACTTACATCTAAATAGTTGGTGTAATAAACAGAAAGTATGTGAACTATAATATGGTAAGTCCTGATGCATCAAGGTAAATAGTGCTTGATTATTTGCTTTGTTTAGTGACAAACATAATTATTTACATTATTGACCTTTTTTGTGGTACTGACACCCCAAAATTAAATTCCTCGCATAATACTGTCACCTAGACCACATAATTGTGACAAAGCATTATACCAAAAATAACGTTTAGAGTCATAAGTATTACCCCTAAAGATATTAAGATAATGCCATCAAGATTGTATTTAAATACATTTTTAATTATCAATTCTCTCAAAAAAAATCTTATTTTGATAATAGTATCTTGTAGCTCTGATTTCTTTAATAAGTCCATAGATTACAGAAATTAGTAATTGCAAATCTCTTCAGTTACCAAAGATCCTTTGTACTACTTAAATTAGTGACTTATAGATTCTGAGATTTCAAGGGCAAGAATTTGTTTTGCTCATTCTCACAATATATCCATGTTCATCATGTAAATTTTCCTTTAGAGACAGTTCTTTTTAAAGCAAATCCAGGTTATTTTTACATTTTTATTAGAATTATATGTTCAGCAAATGTAATAATAAAATAGATATGTTACTGGTATATAAAGAGTGTATTAATCAGAGTTACCTTCTATCACAATGACATTTAGAACTAATTCAATCCTATCTATTTTTCAGTTCTTGTATCCCCCTCATGCCATCATATATAATTTTTATAATATGAAATAATATTTTATAATAATTTAATAACTTCCTACTTATAACAATAACTTAACATTAAAAGAGCTTCAGAAAAACAGCTTCTATATGTTTTGTTCAGAAAATCTCCCACCTGGAGAGTGGACTGTAATATCCTAAGCAATGCCCATGACTATTTCAGAAGCTGCTACACGCTACACTAAGCACCATGAAAGGAAGACAAAACCTGGAAAAAGAACTGGAAGAACAACAAATGTTCATTATGATGCCACTCAAATAACACTGTGCTAACTGGTGTTCTAGTTTGTATTGTGTAGGTACTACTGAAATTCAGTGAGGAAAAAATCTAATGCTACACTCAAAACGATTTTTATTTCATAACAGCGAAGCAAGATGCTGGAAACCTAACGTTTAATTTTCTATATGGAGGCTTACATGTGAAGTTGAAGTTGAAAGCAAATTAACCATATTGAAACCTGCAACAGGATCAGTACAACCATCACTCCTGAGCTTTCACTTCCTTTGGCCCTGAAAAGGAAAACTCCACCTTTCCTGCCTGAGATGAGTCTGGAGTTTGGAGTATGAGTTTGCCCACAATGCAGTGAGAGGCTCAGCACTGGGCCACAACTCAATATCACTGCATCAGGGTGGTGTGTGTAAATGAACACTCTGCCACTTGACCTTAAACTTGTGAATTAAGTATAGAGTTAAATGCCGTCATTAGGAAAAAGAAAATTCACCACCTATTCGTACTATCATGTATGGGCCTAAGCTTTAAGTACTTCCATTTCTTAACAATAATAAAGAGCTGTATTGCCATGAAAGGATGGTGCCAGGGTCTACATATTTCCTTTAATTTTGTTCTTTATTTCTTTCCCTATTTGGGGTGACCTTTGGGAATTCTATTGCCATGAGTCTGGGTAAAATGTTTCACTACATCCAGAACACTTCATCATGTTGCAGAGCCAAAATCTATTATGGTTTGCAAGTGACTCATATTTTAGTTATGAGAAGGCCCTAACAAAGAACAGTTTACATTTAAATGCCTTAAATGTCAAGAATGTAATGTTTGGACTATGTAGGTATGCAAAGTCTGATCTTATTCTGTGAACGATGCTTTAGGTATTTATTTATTTATGACATATAACCGACCTAATTCAAAAGAGTCTGTGGTGGCTGTAATAATAGTGAACTGTCTTATCTTGATGGTATTACCAAAATATTGAATCTGAAATCTTGAAGAAAATGTAAGAAATCAGACTTTGGAGAAAATACCTATAACTTAATTCTATGAAAAATTGGCGGGGGCTAGGTGTGACCTGCTAGGGAAAACGAATTAGGCCACTATATATAACCCATATGAATGAAGTACAAATTTTTGAGAATACAGGTCTGTTGCAGGCCCAAACTCTACCAAAGTCTCAGAGATCATCAGAAAGTAAATCTAAGCATTTAGGTGTATTCTTTTCTCTAGAACTAAAAGAAAATATTGCATAAGCATTGCATTTTACTAGAAAATGAGCATTTAAATGTTACCTTGTATTTACCAAACACCATTTTACTACATTATTTTATAGAAAAAAAATTTAGTAAAAGAAACATGATATAATGATAATATTTGATGAAGCAAAATTTAAGGTAAGAATTAGAATATTCCTTTTTTTGGAATTTTAAGTTCATAAGCATTTTGCTGTTTTAGACATTATACCTTAAATTTAAATCATTAAAGGGGTTTTCAAAAGTTCATGGAAAAGTTTGTATTATTAATTTTTTTTTTTTTTTTTTGACTGGTAAGGGGATCGCAACCCTCGGCACGGTGTGGTCTGCACCACGCTCAGCCAGTGAGCGCACCGGCCATCCCTATATAGGATCCGAACCCGCGGCCTCGGTGTTCGCCGCACTCTCCGGAGCGAGCCACGGGGCGGTCCAAGTTTGTACTATCTTTTAACTGAATTTTTCCCACAAATTTTATGAAGTACCTTTGTATGTATATTTAGATTTCGGTGCATTTACTTCATGCAAAGATGTACTGTTCTAGTCCAAGTATTATGGAATAGTAGGAATAAACGAAACATACACGTCTTAGATTCTTTTTAGTTTCATTTTTAAAAGCAAAGTAAAATTAAACAGAACAAGTTTTTAAAAAGAACGTATTTCTCATATAAACTACATGTATGTGACCGTTACCAATGATACTTCTCAAACAGAATCAATTATGTTAATCTCTCACCACTAAAACTCTGCTAGCAGTCAGCAGCATATTCTGCCGGGATTTTCATGCATTTCTTCCTAGAAAAGAAGTAGGTATGCGTAACAGGCATGCTTGGGGAGTAGCCAGAAATAACAAGAAAGGCTAGAAGCATGGATAAGACATAGTTAACTCCATTCTTGAAACAAAATGCTTTCCACAACCCACTAAATGTGTGGTGACATAATAAAAACTAGTTTTGTTGTGCTTTCAATATTGTTCAAATTAGACCCAAGTAAGGATTTCTTTTAAAGCAAGGGCAATCATGTGTAACCACTTCAACTTTTTCTGAAATCAATACTGCATAATTTCTGCATTTTAACAGATTCTTAAAGATGCCCAAAAGTAAATGCAGAATAACAAACCAAGTTAAAATATGTGTGGTTGCATATAAAACTTCTGGAAATTTTTATACTATTCTTCAAAACAAGCATCCTGTAGTATACGTTTCAAGAGATGTTAATCCAAACATGGTAGACAAATATCAAATGGAAATTTCAGTATAAAACAAACAAATAAAAATACTCCACCAGTTTTTTATTTACTTTCTTTTTGCCTATTAATAACTGGATATTATGAAATAGAGATGGCTTCTATTAAGACTGCAGAATAATAGAAAAGTTGTTTGATTTATATTAAAGGCAGAAGCTGTCTTAAATGGAATTTTTGGCCCTTGTTCTTCACCTCCCCTCCTCTCATGAGCAACTTTGCTGTCTCTCCCACTGAAGGTTGAGCTTCTCTCTCTACCTCTTGACTTTGGGCTTATCCATGATATTTGCTTTGGACAATGGGATTATGCACAAATCTGACACAAGTAGAGGATTGAAATGTACATATTCTCTTGTACCTCTGTCATGATCACTAGCACAACGTATTCCTGCTAGCCCACTAGTACCAAAAGAAGAAACAACGAATATTGAATAGGGGAATCCTAGTTGAGAGATTCATAGTCTGAAGCCAAGCCTAGCCTAGAGCAGCCCAATCGTAGCTACCCACAGATGCATGATAATAAATGTTTATTGCTGTAGGCCTTTGAGATTTTGTGGCTCTTCATTCTGATACATTACTGTGGCAAGAGCTAACAGATATACAAGCTAAAACAATGGATTCATTAACTGAATATTGTACTTAATTTTCATGTTCTAAATAATGAATTATTCTTCAGTCTAAAATACAAGGCACAAAAAGAGGAAAAAAAATAATGTATACCCATCTGTGTTATGCCTTGTACTATGCTGTGGGTCAATTGTGGATTATGAGAACTGTGTCCTTGTGAACGGACTTATCCACAGCCATGGAGTAATGGCTGTGGTTCTGATGGCTTTAAAAGGACAACAAGTGAGGAGGTTAGCTCTATTGCTTTGCCTCTTCTCACCATGTGACACCCTGGTCTCTCCGACCCTGTAGAGTTCCCACAAAGAAGAAGGCCCCCACCAAATGTGTAACCTGGACTTTGGACTTCCCAGTCTCCAAAACTTTAATGAATAAATTTCTTTTCTTTATAAATTACCCAGTTTCAGGTATTCTGTTTTAAGCAACAGAATGGACTAATACATACTATGAGGTAAGTTTTGTTGCTCTGAACCTATTAATATTACTGTCTTACTATATATAGCCTCCCATTCTTACTTAACTTGCTATATAGCCCTATCTGTTATAAGGGGCAACTCAAATCTAGACACCCACAATCCAAATCCCCTACCCACAATCCAAATCCCCTACCCACAATCCAAAGATGAGGAGAGGGCTGGAAATACCTGGCCAAGAGGAACGAATAATAGACCGGCTTAAATCAATCA
>NW_007728342.1:260190-264108 GCF_000696425.1 Galeopterus variegatus
TTTTAGAGTTTTGTATATATTATTACTTCAAAATTATAATAAATTTCATTTATATAAAACAACATTAGCTCAACAGTAAACAGTAATAATTTGAATATAGTTTTTATCTGGTCTAAAATGTAAAATATATCCTAAGAAAAAATCTTGAACTCACTTGTCAAATAAAAATTTTTAAAGTGCACTGTGCTTTAATTATATTTAAAAATTCTATTTCAATGAATTCCAAAAGACTGCTTCTCTTCTAAGTTTCAAACAATAAAACATTTAGTTTAGTTTCTAGCATAATGTATAGCATACAGTAGGCACTTAGTGTATTTATCCAATGTTTTAAAAGCCAGTTTGTCCATTGCACTAGCACATTTTATTGTTATTCACACTCTCTTTATAGAAAGAAAAAAATTTCCAAAATAAGATAATTTACACTCATGCAAACTATGAAGTTAGACTCAAAAGTAATTTAAAAAGGCCATACCAGTAATAAATACTTACTGACTACAAATAACTAACTACATCCATGAAATAACATGGTTTGGTTACTTTGCTCAATACACTTTCACGCTTTCTCAACTTATGACTATATAATCATGAGGTATATTCTCTTCACTGGAAACAAACTAAGGGGAAAAAAACAGATGCCCCCCCCCTTATTACTCATCCTGCTGTTTACAAGATAAAATCAGGCAATTGACTTTACCTGATGTTATGTCTGAAACATGCTTTGAAACATGCAAGCAGAATTTTAATTAAGATGGATTTATCTGTATTTATCCATATCTACATTTTATGTAAGAATAACCAAGAAATTTCTGAAATTAATTATTCAAAGAGCAAAAATTGTTATTCCTCATTCAGGATTATTTTGTTACTGAGTAGAGTTAAATTTACATATTGAAAAAGTGTATCAAAGAATCCATTAATCTATTCAACAAACATTAATTGATTTTCTATCTGTATCTCAGGCATTTTGCTTGCTGCTTCGGTTACAAAACTAAATCAGACCCAGCCCCAAGTGTTCAAATTTACTGTCTGGTAGGAGTAGAGTCACTTAACCCAAATTGCAGTATGCACTGCAGTAATAGAACATGTCATGATTCATCAGAAAAAGCACATGTGGAAAGTCTGGTAAATTAGAATTCATCAAAATTTAAACCTTTATTGGACAACATTGATTAAGTGAAAAAGCAACCCACAGAACAGGAGAAAATATATGCAAATCATATATCTGACAGGGACTTATATCCAGAATATATGAATATAAAGAACTCACACAATTCAAAAATAAAAAATAAATAACCCAAATTAAAAATGGACAGAGAATTTAAACATATTTCTCCAAAGAAGATATATGAATGGCTAATAAACATATGAAAAGATGTTCAAANAGAATTGTATTTCAACACATTTATAGAATTAGTGATCACCAAATCAGGGTAATTAGCATATTCAACAACATAAAAAATTATTTCTTTGTGATGAGAGCATTTGAGCTCCTCTTCTAGCAACTTGAGAATATACAATAAATTATTATTAATTATAGATGCCTAGTACTACTGTAGACCACCAAACATATTTTTCCTATCTAGTTGTAATTTAGTACCCATTAACCATCCTCTCTCTGTCCTCCGCCTCCTAAAATTATGAAAAAAATGGGGAATACTAGAAAAGAATGATATGGCCGAAGTACAGTCAGAGACAATGCAGCCCCCATGGGAACACAGACTCCATCTTTAGTGGCTTTCTGGTAACCACATGAGGCTTGGTTATATTATCTTAATAATGCAGTTACTGAAAAGTCAAAACAATCTCTCTTCCTCAGTTCACCTTTGCATAGCAGTCTTCATCTTTGGAGAAATTACTATTCCTTGATACAAAAGACACAAAATTTTGACTTATAGCTATGCTATTCTATTTTAGTCAGTTATGATCCTGTTCTGTTTATACAGTATTTCCTTACATCTTTTAAACAGCTATCTCAAACTATAAGATTAAAGTCCCATTTTAGAGTTTTGTATATATTATTACTTCAAAATTATAATAAATTTCATTTATATAAAACAACATTAGCTCAACAGTAAACAGTAATAATTTGAATATAGTTTTTATCTGGTCTAAAATGTAAAATATATCCTAAGAAAAAATCTTGAACTCACTTGTCAAATAAAAATTTTTAAAGTGCACTGTGCTTTAATTATNCACTGAGGGTTGCAATCCGTTGCCAGTCACGAAAAAAGACAAAAAGGAAAAAAAAAAAATGGACAGAGAATTCAAACATATTTCTCCAAAGAAGATATATGAATGGCTAATAAACATATGAAAAGATGTTCAAATTATTAGTCAATAGGGATATGAAAATCAAAACCACTGTAAAATACCACTTCACACCCATTAGAAAAGCTATAATTAAAAAGACTGATAATAACAAGTGTTGGTGAGGATGCAGAGAAATCAAAACCCTCATACATTGCTGGTAGGGATATGATATGGTGCAGCCACTCTCAAAAATAGTTTGGTAGTTCTTCAAAATGTTAAAGATAGCTAGCTACCGTATGACCAGCAATTCCACCCAAGATCAATAAAACATATATCCACCCAAAAACATGTACACAGATCTTTAGAGCAGCATTATTCATAATAGCAAAAAATGCTAAAACAACCTAAGCATACGTTAACTGATGCATGGATAGGCAAAATGGTGTACAGCCACATTCAGTAATAAAAAGGAACAAAGTCATACCAGTAGAGTTTATAGCATTGCCCTGTGCTCAATGAAATATGTCAGTTTGATAGGACAGTGACAAGGACAAACTTTTTCCTACTGATCATTCAATAATTTTATTAGATTATACTTATTAAAAGGATTTAAATAGACTTATTTAAAAAATAATAGCAAGGCTTTTTATTTAAATAAGTTCATCTTAAAAGTNAATAGACTTATTTAAAAAATAATAGCAAGGCTTTTTATTTAAATAAGTTCATCTTAAAAGTGGAAATGAGGTGGAATTGAACAAGTAGCTTTCAGCTCCCTCCAAATCTGAGTTTAGAATTTCATGACATGGCCTAACATCACAGTTTTTAAAGATCAAAAATTCAAGTAGCTACCCAAACTGACCATAGCAATATAACCATAGCCTATGAGTTTAAAGAAGTTTTGAAGGGCAGAAAAAGGTCAATAATACATGACAACTGTATCATTAGGCTTTTTGTCTCCTAAACACAGACCACGAGATTGACTAAATGGATAAGTTTCTTGGCCTTCTCTTAACATCCTGCTACTAATGGCCTAATAAGACTGTAATTAGTGCTGAGAATGCATAGCCCATCATTTGCAAATTTATTTTAGTAACTTAAAAAAACTCTTTGACTACTAACAGTTTTTTGGCATTGAAATGTTTCTGTAATAGGTAATTACAAGTCAGTACAAAGATAAATTCATGATATCAAATAAGGTAAATAAATCATGTTTACCAAAAAGAAAGCAAATGCTTCATGTAATCTTTTATCACTAATTAGTTTTTTCTGCCCTCATATTTGAGAAATGACTGTATTTTTTAAATACTCGGTAAATATGAAAACATTAAAATATATCAGTACAGAGGACTTATTGAAACCTGTTAGCACAAAATTGCAAGCACTTCAAAACTGTCAAAATTAATAAGGAAGACAAAGGAAACACTACATTCTCCTGTCTAGACTAATAGAATTCTCACAGTCTGCTTATGTTAATAAATTTTAGAGGAAATCTATCACTTTCCTCTAGTGGTTATATTTAGAAATTCAGACCTTGTGATTGCTTTTTCAGTAATGAAAAATAGTTTTTAATAAGAGAATGAATTACAGTTTTAATATTTGTTATTAACTTTTTAAACCAATACTAAAGAGTGTTTAAGCATTGTCAACATGTTTTTCTTGACAATTTTT
>NW_007728342.1:264821-269984 GCF_000696425.1 Galeopterus variegatus
GGAAATCTATCACATTCCTCTAGTGGTTATATTTAGAAATTCAGACCTTGTGATTGCTTTTTCAGTAATGAAAAATAGTTTTTAATAAGAGAATGAATTACAGTTTTAATATTTGTTATTAACTTTTTAAACCAATACTAAAGAGTGTTTAAGCATTGTCAACATGTTTTTCTTGACAATTTTTAATATTCTATGTATTATATATGAAAAAGCATATGCAAATTTTAATTAAATTTCCCTTAAACTGCCAAAAATATCTGAATACTACATTTAAAAGTATTTTAAATAATACTTCAAAATAGACTATTTAAAAGTGTTTTTAAAAGCATTTTCTTATAATACCTCAACATAGACTATTCCTTGTGACAAAAGGGACTTGATCTTTGAAGGTTAATGTTGTTACTTCACTGTGTTAATAATGTTCACAATAACCAAAGATGACCTCTTTCAACTTTATCTTTTTAGTAGGTAACCATCTTACCCACCTAAATTCCCTAAGAATAAACTTCATAAGAGAGTGGGCATACAAGTTAGAAACAGAGTTCTTTAAAATATAGCAAGGATTAAAAAAAGCTCAAAATTTGGTAAAGAAAAAAGGTTAAATAAATAAAATTTATTTACTAGAAAATATCAACTCTCTTCCAACTATTCCAAAAAAATTGAAGAAGAGGCCATTCTCCCAAACTCCTTCTATGAGGCCAGTATCACCTTCATACCAAAACCAGACAAAGATACAACAACAAAAAAAGAAAACTACAGGTCAGTATCTTTGATGAACATAGGTGCAAAAATCCTCAATAAAATATTAGCAAATAGAATACAGCAACACATCGAAAAGATTATACACCACAGTCAAGTGGCATTCATCCCAGGGATGCAAGCATGGTTTAACAAATGCAAGTCAAGAAATGTGATACACCACAACAAAATTGGGGACAGAAATCATATGATTATCTCAACAGACACAGAAAAAGCATTGGACAACATTCAACGTCCTTTCCTGATAAAGACTCTCAGCAAATTAGGTATAGAAGAAAAATATCTCAACACAGTAAAAGTGATATACAACAATCCCATTGCCAATATCATACCGAATGGGAATAAGATGAAACAAGGATGCCCACTCTCACCACTCTTATTTGACATAGTATTGGAAGTACTAGTCAGAGTAATCAAGCAAAAGAACTGAAGGGCGTCCAGACTGGAAAGATGAAGTCAAATTTTCCGTTTGTAGATGACATAATCCTATATGAAGAAAAGCCTAAAGACACTACAAAAACTCCTGAATTTACAAACGATTTCAATAAAGTTGCAGGATACAAAATCAACATGCAAAAATCAGTATCATTTTTATACCCCAAAAATGAACTAGCAGAAAAAGAAATCAAGAAAGCTAGCCCATCTAACAATAGTCACCAAAAAAATAAAATACCTAAGAATAAATTTAACAAGAACTACAAATCACTGTTGAAAGAAATTAAAGAGAACATAAAAAGATGAAAAGACATTCCTTGCTCTTGGATTGGAAGAATTAACATTGTGAAAATGTCCATACTACCCAAAGCGATCTACAGACTCAGTGTAATCCCTATCAAAATACTGATAACATTCTCCACAGAAATAGAAAAAACAATCCTAACATCCAAATGGAACAACAAAAGACCCCCAATAGCCAAAGCAATCCTAAGCACAAAAATAAGGCTGGAGGCATATCACTATCTGACTTCAAGTCATACTACACAGTATAATAATGGCATAAAAACAGCCACTCAGACCAACTGAACAGAATACAGAACCCAGAAATCAACCCACATACTTACAGCCAACCGATATTTTTTTTGTGTGTGTGTGTGTCTTTTTTCGTGACCACCCTCAGTGTCGCGCCCATACCGGACCGGGACCAGCAATGGGATCGCAACCCTCGGTGTTGCCCCCGTGTTGCCCCCGCACCTCGCTCAGCCAGTGAGCGGGAACCGGTCTGTATGTGGGATCTGAACCCTCGGCGGGAGCGCTGCCGCACTTCCCAAGCTGTGCACTGTAGCAGTGCGCCACTGGGCCGGCCCCAGCCAACCGATCTTTGACAAAGGAAACAAAAAAAATACATTGCAACGGGATCGCAACCCTCGGTGTTGCCCCCGTGTTGCCCCTGCACCTCGCTCAGCCAGTGAGCGGGAACCGGTCTGTATGTGGGATCTGAACCCTCGGCGGGAGCGCTGCCGCACTTCCCAAGCTGTGCACTGTAGCAGTGCGCCACTGGGCCGGCCCCAGCCAACCGATCTTTGACAAAGGAAACAAAAAAAATACATTGGGGAAAAGACTGCTTCTTCAGTAAGTGGTACTGAGAAAACTGGACTTCCATATGTAGAAGAATGGAACTAGACCCATACCTTTCTCCATCTACCACAATCAAACTTAAAATGGGTTAAAGACTTGAATATAAGACATGAAATTGTAAAACTCCTAAAAGAAAACATAAGGGAAACACTTCAGAAAGTAGGACTGAGAAAAGACTCTATGAATATGAACCCCAAAGCACAGGCAACAAAAGGAAAAATAAACAAACAGGATTATCTCAAACTAAAAAGCTTCTGCACAGGAAAGAACAATTAGCAGAGTGAAATAACCTACAGAATGGGAGAATAAATTTGCAAATGATGCATCCAACAAAGGATTAATTTCCAGAATATACAAGGAACTCAAACAACTTAACAGTAGAAAAAACAAATAACCAGATTAAAAAATGGGCAAAGGAGCTGAATACATAAGCATTTCTCAAAAGAAGATGTACAAATGGCCTATAGACACATGAAAAAATGCTCAACATCACTCAGCAACAGGGAAATGCAAATCAAAACCACACTGAGACATCATCTCACCCCATTTAAACTAGCTATTATCAAAAAGACAGAGAATAACAGATGCTGGTGAGGATGCAGAGAAAGGGGAACCTTCCCACACTGTTGATGGGACTGTAAATTGATGCAGCCATTATGGAAAATGGTATGGAGGTTCCTCAACTACAGATAGAACTACCATACTATCCAGCAATTTCACTGCTGGGTATGTATCCAAAGGAATGGAAATCATCATGTTGAAGGGATACCTGCACCTCCATGTTCACCACAGCTCTATTTACAATAGCCAAGAGTACTCTGCCATTAAAAAAAAGAGTGAATTACTGCCATTTACAGCAGCATGTATGAACTTTGAGAAAAATCATGTTAAGTGAAATAAGCCAGACACAGAAAAAGAAATACCACATGTCCTTACTCATAAGCAGAAGCTAAAAAATAAACAAATAAATAAAAAGAAAGAATAAGAAAGAAAGATACAGCAATCACAATAATGTGTTGAACTTCAAAAGGAGAGAATGAAATTGAGGTTACCAGAGGTGGGAAAGGGGGAGGGGGTGGTGGGTAAGGGAGGAATTGGGAAAAGGACCACCAAAAACAATTACATTGTATAATGTTGAATATACTAATTACCTGAACTTCAAAAGGAGAGAATGAAATTGAGGTTACCAGAGGTGGGAAAGGGGGAGGGGGTGGCGGGTAAGGGAGGAATTGGGAAAAGGACCACCAAAAACAATTACATTGTATAATGTTGAATATACTAATTACCCTAATTTGAACATCACACATTTCACACAGGTATTGATATTCAACTCCATTCCCCACAGATATGTACAATCAACCATGTTACGATAAAAAATAATTTTAAAAAATCAATGTTTTTCTTTTAGAGTTCCACTATCTATGACTTTTACTTTCTAAAATTTAGTTTAGCATGTGAATATTTTTCATTCTCTTTAACATGTTTTTAATTATGTCAATAAAGGCAATTTATTCTCATTCTTTAGAAATGTGTATTCTTTGTCAGTGCAATATGTGTAACCAGTAATGCATCTCTTAATGTGGGGCAGAATTGGCATACTTTTTATCTGACAATACCTAAAGAATGGCCATTCAGTGAAACACTCAAGCCAATGCTCATTGGAGGTATAGGTGAAACTGTATAAAAAATAAACTCTTTATGACTGTTTGGTCTTTTATGTGGTGATGACTGTCTCAACCAAACATACACATGAGAAATAATTTAGCTGCTTCGACAAATGTGTTGTGCTATTAAATTTTAAGACAAAAAAGGCTGCCCATGGAAGCGTTCTTGCTATACTTAGAATTTAGAATCACCAAGAGGGAACCTAAAATAATGATCAAACTCTAACTATTTGGTTTTATGAGTTGCTAAATCCCTAAAGCCTATAAGAAAATTTCACACTTTGTTACTAAATGTTATGATGCTTCCTTTTCTCAAGTGATAATTTATTAAAAAAGCAAAAAAACAAAAACCAAAAAACTCCTGAGTGTTAATTCATTTTGCTCTGTGGCTGCCAAGATGTGTCTATGAATTAAAAACAGACATAAAGTTATTCAAGATATATAGGGGATAAATGTCATATTTGACCACCTCCCTGATTCTAACAAGCCTACATTGTTTTTCTAAGAACTAATACTACAACTAATATTACAAACAAATGTGTTCTTTTAATCATTTATTTGTATCCTTCTGGGTTGTGAATACTTAATTATTCCTTCTGTTTTTACAAGCAACTTCATCTGAGGTTTGCTGGGATTATCTGGCATCCTTTGTTATATCCTTATATTCATTAAGTAGCTTGGTCAGCAAATATTGGTAGACTATCATCACTGCACACTTTACTGGCCTAAATGCTTTCGAACAAACGAAGAGAGAAAATAAGGACCAATCTGAACAGCTCTGTGAATACACTATACCCACTGAACTAAACCCTTTAAAAGGGTGGGCTTCATAGCTTGCAAAAGCTCTCAAAGAATAGGTAAAAGGCCTTTTCTGATTAATGTCTGTAGAATAAAGAAGTGAATCTTATTTCACAGGACTTATTTGTATTGAAGTTGGCTCCTTGTAGATAGCGCCTCCCTTTCTGAGTTTTTCCAAAGAATTTTTTTTTTTTTTTTTTTTCTTTTGTCTTTTTCTGTGTCCGGCAACGGATCGCAACCCTCAGTGTTGCCCCCGTACCGGACCGGGGACCGGCAACAGAATTGCAACCCTCGGCGCTGCTCCCGCGTCTCGCTCAGCCAGTGAGCGGGAACCGGTCTGCATGTGGGATCCGAACCCTCGGGCGGG
>NW_007728342.1:270984-281852 GCF_000696425.1 Galeopterus variegatus
GTCCATTGCCGGACACGAAAAAAGACAAAAAGGAAAAAAAAAAAAAAAAAAAACTGTTTGGTGGCTTTACCTTGATATTACAAATTTTGTTTATTTTTTTATTTTTTTATTTTTTTATTTTTTTTGTCTTTTTCCGTGTCCGGCAACGGATCGCAACCCTCAGTGTTGCCCCCGTACCGGACCGGGGACCGGCAACAGAATTGCAACCCTCGGCGCTGCTCCCGCGTCTCGCTCAGCCAGTGAGCGGGAACCGGTCTGCATGTGGGATCCGAACCCTCGGGCGGGTGCGCCACTGGGCCGGCCCCCAAAGAATTTTTTTAGTAATTTGCTATGAAATATTGTCAAGCTTGCTGATTCACACTGACATATCATCACTTTGAAAACAGGGGCATTTGCTTGTCATCAAAATTCTGGAATGCTGCTGCTTCAAAGATATTCAAATGTGACTACAGGTTTACATTCTTTCATTACATTGAGTTTCACTTTACAACTAAGGATGCAAGAGAAGCATTTGGAGAAGACTGAAACCATCAATTGCTCTGTAAGACTCACAGACTTCCAAGTGATAACACAGAAAGTGATTTAATAGAATTTAAGAATTAGCAAAGACTGTCAACATCATCTCATCTGATACCTTTGAATAAAAAATCTGAGGCCACAGAATTAAGTTGGTGTCCCCAATTTCAAGGTTAGTAAAGGTCTGTGACTAGAACTGAGATATTTCCTAACATTTCACCCTATAACAAATATACTATTTATCCTCATTTATTTAAAGAGGAAATAATAGTCTAAAATCAAATGTATATAATTCTCATTATTTTCTAATTCATTTGAATGATCTTCCTGTAGATATTATTTGAAATTGCATGTTAAACAAGAGTTGTTTCTTGCCCTTAATTAATTTCTAAATGAAGGTATGAATGCTATTGCCCTACTGACGGGTTCAAATCCTGGCTTTGTCATTTTCATCAGCGTAATTTTGGAAAATTATTTAACCTCCCTGTGCACCTGTTTCTTCATCAATAATCTTGAGATATTGAAAGCATCTCCCTCATACTGTTGTTGTTATGTTTAAATTCTATAACGAATGTAAAGCACATAGAATAGGGTCTGGCCCACAGTGCTTATTAAAAGAACTGTTGTTAACTTATTAAAAACTTAACTTTTTATTCTCCAACAGCAAAGAGTATTTATATTTAAAAGAGTATCAGTATCTAATACTGATATCAGTATTGGTATTATTTAATAGTACACTGCTAAAGTTTAATTTGTTATCAATATAACATGAATATTCAATACACACACATATAAACCTACATTATAGTTATAGAAATAAAGCTTCATTTATTAAAAGGACCATTTTTAAGGCACACAGTAATAAATATCAAACATTTTTAGAAATCTGACCCACATTCTGGTCTCTACATCTCCTTTTGGATAAAACAAGCCTTTATTAGATTAAGATAAAATCAAGATAAAAAGGAAAGTATAGGAGAAATACTCCTCATGTTGACTTGTTTTATATATACGAAGCTACATCATGGCAATTCTGATTTGAACAATCCATCAAATTACTATTGTTTTACTAAAAAAAATGTAAATAATAGATTTAAATAAAATTATCCTCTCACTTTATGCAAATTTTAAGACACATTTCAACTTTGTAATTGTATAGGAAAAAAGGAATTCAATTATTCAGACCAAATTATTAATGGTAGTCATTCCTCTTTGTTCTTTTCTGTATTTTCTAAATTTTACAAAATAAAAAGCTAACATTTTGTAGAAAAATAATAGTATATACTATTTTTAAAAGCAAAGTTGCCAGGTTTAGAATTTTGTTTTAAATATTGGAAAGCATGGATTCCTAGCATTCAATCCTAGATTAAAACATGGGTTTTCCACTTACTATTGCATATATTGATCGAGATAATTTTTTTCCACTTCTATTTTCATGCCTACAAACCTGAATATATTTTCTTTTTCACTGGACCACTGGAAGATACATCACTGGAAGTGTATGTCAAAACACTAGAAATCAGTCCAGTCCTATTATGTAAATGAAATGCGATTTGCATTCTTAGAAATATTCCACACTCAACATTAATAATACAAATAATCAAGAATATTAATAATAACAATCAGTTTGCCATATATATATAAGAAGAGGACTGTTTGAGAAGTCCCCTATCTTTCTTTTTAAGCCAACTCTGCCATTCACTAGTTTGTGATCCAATTATCTTAAGCTCATTAAATGTAGTTCATAATTGCTGTCACACTACCTCAGGCAGATCTAAAGATTAAATAACATGATTTCTATAAATATATTTTTTAAAGTGATTTACTCTTGTAAAGCATTATTGTACTATTTTTCGTTAGTGTCATCAGTATTGATATTGCTTTTGTTGACCCGGTATTTTTAAAAGCAGACCTGTTTACTGTCATTACACTTTACTCTTCTTACATTCAATAAATAGTTTGTATCAGTCTCTGTAGTAGGCACTGCAGATATACTAACCAACAAGGAAAATGTGATTCCCTCCCTGATGGAGCAGAGTAATTGAATGATTGACATTTATGATGCCCATTTCAGGGAAGCATTCTTTAAATTACCCCATCTAAAGAGTATTTTACATATACCTCTATCATTCTCCATTATATCACTATGCACTTAGTTTTAGTCATAAAAACTATTTTTCATAATTATCTATTTTATTTGTTTAATTACCTTCAATCTGTCCCTACAATTGATCCCCCCCTAAGAAAGACGTTATTCATACTATTATTCATCTCTACATTCACAGCCCTAGGAACAAAGTCTAGAAAATGCTAGGGTCTTTTCCACTATTTACTTTATAAATAAACTGCTAGACCATTTATTTCCATATTATTTCTTATATCACTTATAGCAAACAGCATAAAATCAAGCCAGTTTCTCAGTTCCATGTACTCTAGAAATATGCCCAAGCCATTAGGCACCTACCCTCAAAGTCCCCTGACACCCTTCACAGCAACCATCCTGGGGGATTTAATGGTTTTCTACTTTATTCACTATTTATTTATTTTTTTTCCTTTTTGTCTTTTTTACTGACCGGCAACGGGATCGCAACCCTTGGTGTTGCGCCCGCACCGGGAACCGGCAACGGAATCAGAACCCTCGGCGTTGCGCCCGCACTGCGCTCAACCAGTGAGCGGGAACCGGTCTCCACATGGGATCCGAACCCTCGGCGGGAGCGCCACCACACTCCCAAGTGGCGCACTCTCCAGTGCGCCACCAGGCCGGCCCATTCACTATTTATTTTTGGAAAAAAGTTTCTAAAAGAGGATGCACATTTATTATCTTAAAAAATGATTAACATAATTAATAGTCATTCATATGATCTAATATTTATGTTATATAATTAATATGTAGAAAATTGTTCAAGTCTCTATAAAATAACTCAGAAACAGGTCAAGTCTCTATAAAATAACTCAGAAACTGCTGATTAATAAAGGAATCTGTGACGATTTCTATACAATTTTGACATCAGAGTGATGATACCTGTCCCTACCCTCAACACAACCATTGAAAATTTGATTCCACTGGAAAATCGGATTTACTTTACACAATTTTAATATTACCAACCTTTGAATACTATCTGTGTATGTGCTTTGGAGTTTTTGTTTTCATTTACTTTTTAGTGATTGTTCATATTAATACAACAGCAATAGTCTCTCATCAAGGCACATCGTTTTTCAAAAGGGCTGACTAGGTGTCCTGCCTATAGCTATAAAACAGAACAGTTTTTATTCCCCATCACCATATCTTGAACCCCTGTGAATGCCAGGCACTGTGTAGGGAGTGGGAAATACTCGATTACATTTTTTAGTGCTGGACATTTAATAAGCAATTTCTCACATCTGTCACAATCTGACATTCACTCTGGGAACTGAAACTGTTTTCAACTGTCCCTGCTTTTTAGGGTCCCTGTCAGAAAAACAATGAGGAAACATATAAAAGTCCTTAGCATAGTATGAGGCATGGAAGTGTTCAATAGCTATTAGCCATAAAAATAATATAAAATACGATTTTATCCCTATTTTACAGATGAAAAAAACTAAATCAGAGAGAAGTTAACTGATTTAGGTAGATGTGGCAGAAGTAAGCCTAACTTTTCTGTCTCCAAATAAAGAATGGATTCTATCACCCCATACCTACTTTTTAAAAGAAATATATAATATTAAAACTCATTGCACACAATAGCAAAAAGTGGAAGGAGCCTAGCTATTCATTTCATATAAACAAATGTGGTTTATAAGCACCAGGGAATATTAATCAGCCTTTAAAAGGAAGGAAATTCTCACACTTGCTACAACATGGACAAACCTTGAAGACATTATGCTAAGTGAAATGGTCAGCTATAAAAAGACAAATGCTGTAAAATTCCATTGATATGAGCTACTACTGTGTTAGTCCATTTTCTGTCGCTTATAACAGAATACCTAAAACTGGGTAGTTTATAAAGGAATAGAATTTATTTCTTACAATTTCAGAGTCTGGGAAGTTCAAGGTCCCAGACTTGATCTTGGCGATGACTTTCCACAGCAATGCAAGGTGTCACATGGCAAGAATGAGCAGAGCAAGCGAGAGCTTTCTCACTGGATCTCCTCAGAGGGCCATCAGAACCACACCCACTAATCCATGAAAGTAGCAGCCCATTCACAAAGGCACAGTCCTCACAATCTAATCACCCTTAAAGATCCCACCTTTTATACCATAATTGGATTTCCCAACCTCTTAATACTCTTACAATGGGGGTCAAGTTTCTAATACATGAAATATTGAGGGGCACATTTAAAATCTGTAGCATCTAAAATAGTCAAATTCATAAATACAGAAAGCAGAATGGTGGCTGCCAGAGGCTGGGGTTGAAGGAAATGGGGAATTGATGTTTAATGGGTACCAAGTTTCAGTATGGGGAGATAAAAATATTCTGGAGGGCCGGCCCAGTGGCGCACTGGAGAGTGCGCCACTTGGGAGCACGGTGGCGCTCCCACCGAGGGTTCGGATCCCATGTGGAGACCAGTTCCCGCTCACTGGCTGAGCGTGGTGCGGGCGCAACACCGAGGGTTGCGATCCCGTTACTGGTCAGTAAAAAAGACAAAAAGGAAAAAAAAAATATTCTGGAGGTAGGTGGTGGTGATGGTTGCAAAGAAATGTAAATGTACTTAATTCCACAGAACCGTACAATTAAAAAGGCTAAAATGACACATTTTGCATTATGTATATTTTACCAGAATTAAAAAATATAGAAATAAACAAATTAATGCTTTGTCCGCATTTTCACCGTTTATGTTAAACAACAGAATGAATTAATTAATACGGGTGATATTAATATCCCATATTGTTGCAGGAAAGTTAGGCATTTTTCTTCTTGGCAATTTCTGATTGCAGATAGTTGTTCTCCCTCTTTTAGAAAACTATGCTGATAAGATTTAAAACATTAAGTTCAGATTAGAGCTCACTTTATATTATTTACCTGAAATCACATCTCACTTATGCCCTCTAATCACAGCATATGTATATATAATATCTGATATGTATTTATTTTAAGGAAAAGCAAAAGGCTGACATAGATTTATCTAACATAAGGAAAAATACATATCATACATGAAAAATATAATTCAAGCTACAAAATATGACTCTTCCTTGGCATATTCATTCTTAAAGTATTCTAAGATTGTGTAGTGCCAAACATAATATTTTTCTTTTGTCAGCTTGCCAAAGTGAAACTTGACCGCTGAATTCTAAAGGACATACAACAACAAGGCACAAATAGATGAGACTTTAAATTCATTCAAGTAACATTTGGGGCCACAAAAGCATGGAGAACATGATTGCTTTAAAAAGTACAGTTTCCAGTAATTCTCATAAGAATTCCTCAGCAGGCATTTGGCTAGAATCCAACTTTCTCTTTTTCTCAAAATAAAGATTTTGGATATTTTCCTATCTTGACATTTTAGAGAGATTTAAGTCATTGACAAGTGTCATGTGTGCATGTGGTATTTTTTTTAATCATACTTTTAAAAATCTTAATTTGCATTCAGTTTTGAGTTTCAGAATTAGGAAAGTCTCAAATTCAGTGGAAAGAGTTAACATTTTTTATCTCATACACACACACACACACACTCACACACACACACACACATACACATATTCTAACTAGAGAAATATCACAGACTTCCTGGCTTCTCTCCAAAAACTCTACCAGTCAGGCTCATTGGCTTAATTCCCATTCTACTCTAAAAGGTCTGTGTAGTTTGCTTTTCTTTGTCTTTGTCATATTTTAACTGTATAAATTGTTTACTATTAATGCTACGGAGCTTCCCTCCAAGCAAGTCAGATAAAAAACAGCTATATAACAATCACTAAGTCATATTTTAAAAAAATGACTTTCTCAATCATATTTTTTATTTCCATAAACCCATACTACTCTCTCTTACAAATCTGGATTTGCACTTGAATCTATTCAAGCTCTTCTGCCACAGTGAAAGGCCATTTCAAGATCCTCTATATTCTCTGCCAAAGTTTCTGTCTATAAATACTTAACACTTCATACTGGCTCCAGAAAAATAATTTCCAAACTAGTAAAAAATACTAAATTGCCTATTTAGAAAGTCCTATAAAACCTAAAACAGAAAGGGGAAAAAAAAACTGGACTGGCAGATTTAGAGAGTTCCACACCATCAAGAAGGAAATTGCCTTTTCCCCTTTTGTTCATAATATCTACCTACCTGAGGCAGGGTGCAATTTCCACACACACACATACCCTTTTTCCTGATTTAAAACTATGGCAAATTTGTTGGCAAGGGTCACCAAACCTAATGTTGTGTACACTACTTAGCAGCAGTTCCTTATGTGCTACTTAAAGAAAGGAGAATTTTGTACATGTCTGATTATAAATGGCAATGGTTACCTTTGAATTTCCCCTACAGGAAACCTTTTCCATTTCAACAATGTCTCATTGAACTCGACTCATTTTGAAAAACTGAATAACTTCTCAACTTTCTATGATATATGGTTTTAAACATAATCCTTTACTTTCCTGGATAAGAGTACAGACTCTGGAAACAGAACTCCTGGGTTCAAGTCTATTTCTGACAGTTATGAATTGTGTGACCCCAGAAAGACTCTCTATAGCTTTTGTGTTCTTCATTTCTTCATCTGTAAAATGTGATAATATAAGTGTTTCATAGAACTTTTATAAATACTAACTGGTTTAATATACATGAAGTGTTTAGAAAAATGTTTTCCAAATGCTTATTCCTACTTCTATCAAAAATTGCTTCGAATCAATTTTACCTGAAAAAATTGTTATTGCTAAGATGAGGCTTTGTAGAGTAGTGTGGCAAAAAAAAATTGACATCATTTGATGCGTATTTGCTATGCTAAGAATAAAGGGGAAAAAAAGTCTAGCCTAATTATATGCTCAGGCATTTTTAATGTCTCCTCTACTAATTTTAGTCAATTATTAATTTTCCATTCCCCTTTCCCATATCCTATATTTCTTAAATCTATCCATTTTCCTTTCTCTGCACAGTGCACACCCTTGTTCAGATGTCAGGCGTTACTCTCCAAGTGTACTGCAATAGTCTATCAACCTCCTCACAACAGTATCATTACCCTCAAATATGAAATAGTTCTGGTGAGAAATAAGAAGAACCTAATCACTCTTGGAAATAGAAGTGGTGGCCTGAATAAGAAAAATACTAGAGAGTAAAACTGATGAGACTGGGCAATTGATTTACATATAGGGAGCAAGAAAGAAAGAGGGAGAGGAGTCAAAGGATAAAGTTGAGCTTGGAGTGATGATGTTTAATATGAAAAGAGAGTCTACTCTCATTTGGATAACACATCTATGCTCATGGCTACCTTGATGTATATTTAACTCCAGACCTAAATTTTAACCTAGACTTCTTTGTTATGCTCCAGAACACATATTCACCTCCTGCTGAATATTTCCATTGGCTGTGTCAGAGTAACCTTGCATTGAACAGGACCCAAACCAATTCACTGTCTTCTTGTTATTGCCCCTTCTCAACTGCTTCCTAACTCACCATCCGCTGATCTGTTCAAAGCAGAAACTGAGCCATAATCCTTGCCACTGCCACCATCGTCCACACCCCCATCCAATTCTTCCCCAAGAAACACCAGTACCACCGCTTCATCACATCTCAAATCAATGCATGTATCTCCAACCTCACTACCAACTGTTAGTCCACGGCCCCACGTTCTGTACACTAAACTAAAACCACAAATTCCCCAACCTCTAACTGGTTTCTTTGCATCCACTTTTGGTTACACTTAGCTAGAAGGTTTTTTATAAAACACAAATATGATAAAATCAGTATTTTGATGAAAACTCAACAGCTTCTCCCTTTGGTATGAGAAATACTAAACTTTTAACCTGACCATGAAGCTCTTCACACTCACGCCCAGGCTTACTCCCCAGGGTCTTCTCTGCCTTCTTTCCTTTCCACACTCCACATACCAGCTCAATAAACTTCTCTTTCCTCAGTTACTCAGAGTTGTACACTCTCCCGCCTCGGGGCATTTATACATGCCATTCTTTCTGCTTGGCACACTGCCTCCTGACCACTGAAATGTATCTAATTAACTTCAAGTGATCCTTCAAGTCATAGATTAAATATCACTTCCACAATGACTCCTTTAGTGACCCATAGTCTAGTGTAGATTCCCTTCCAATATATTCTTAAAGTGCCCTGTTTTTTTTATCATACACTCATAATTTATTGAAATCCCTTTTTAATAACTAGATTTCTCAATACACAGGGTGAGTTTGAAATGTGTTGGAGGCTAAATTTCCAGGTAGGAATTTCCAGCACATAGCCAGACTGTGATGCTGAAGAAAAGAAGAGATAGGTAAAAAGTGATCACATACATGTGACAGATGATGCCATGAGATTGCTAAGGAGACACTGTGAAGAGAGAAGAGAGGATGTCCAAGGAAAGGCCTTTGAGAAAACCTGCACTTAATTTGTAGCAGGAGGCAGGATGAGAGAAGAGGAGAAAGACAGAGACAGAGAGAATATAAATGAATACATTCAGAAAAGTAACCAAAGACCAAGAAGCAAATTTCAAAATGGGCCATCAATAACTGACAACTGTTTCTGCTCACTTTTATATTCCTAATACCTAGAATGATGCTTAACGCATAGTAGATTCTAAATAAATATTTGTTAACTGAATGGCCAGTGTTAAGTTATCTAGGAACTATCAGTAGGGAATCATATAAACAAAATATAGTCAGCCTTTCTGCTAACTAAACAGTCATGATGAAATCACTTGTGATTATAAATAGCACTACACAGTCTTTGCAATTTTAAAAACAAATCTAGGTTTGAAAACATAAGCTGTACTGCTATAGAATTGAAAAGATAAAAAGTAAAACAACTGGACTAGATAGAGTGATATGATTTAGTCTAAAACTGAAGCTTAATTTTAGGATCCCACTCCCAGTGCATCACTCTAAAACAAAGAACAAAAGGAGGGGTTACATAGCTGAATAAAAATGTTAAAAAGTACTTACATGTATGCTCCTATTTTCTCCTCTCACACTATGAAATTATACACAAGTATATATAAGCACCCAATTTCATTAATATATTACTTTATTGCAGCTGAGAACATAACTTATGCATGTAAATTACACTTCTTTGAGAGTATGCATTTATTCCTATTTATCTAAAGAAGCATATTATATATACATAGTTTGCCGTGTATGGCATTTCCATCGCTGTGAAACATGATTTGATCTTTTCAGTCTTATTTCTTTTTATCCTTAACTAAAAGAGAAATTTCTTTTTACTTAATTGGAAAAAAAATTTAATAAGCTCTAAGAGGTTCACAACCTTTATATAAACCAGCCAACTAATGCCAAGCTAGAAAAAGATTATCTTCCCTTTTGACATGATATAGTAGCTGAATCCTCTCACATAGCCTTTGAATATTGTATGTTAAATAATAGTTCTCCTGCATTTATCCTTCTTTTACTCGACAAAGTTCTCTATTCAAAGAAGAATACAGTATACAGTTCAATAAACTCTCCTCTCTCAATAATAATTTTGGATATTTTCCTAATAAATTCATATTATATTCAACCATATAATAAGGGTCAAAGAGTAAGTCTGTAAATCTCCAGACCAGCTCCTAATCTGAAGAATTCCTCTAACCAACTCTTCACTTGCACGTTCGGGAAATTTTGTCCCTTTTATCCTTCTTATCAAAAGAGGGGAATCATTTATATCTCTTTTAAAAATCGTACCTCTTCATAAAATATTTCCTACTCTTATCATAATGGTGTTACCACTTATTCTTTCAACCAGTATCTTTCAATATATGCCTGATGTCTGGCTGTGCTCTCAGGACATTTTCCTGCACAGAACATGATGCTTGTCTTCAAGCATTTTACAGACTCTTACCTTCTTAAAAGCAAATATATATTTTGCATTTCCTTAAGGAGTTGAGAAAAAGAAAAAAATATGAAAGTGTGTACACATACACTATTAATCAATAACCGTGGCAGCAGAAGAATTCATATAATGAAATAACCCAGTGAGAGAGAGAAATCTAATAGCAATAGGGTATAAAAATAAAACTGCAAAGGTCCTTCAGTGATAAGGTCTAATTCAAAGTCTACCCATGTTTAGTCAGGAAAACAATAGAATGCAAAACTCAAAATAAATAGGACAACAGTTTCCCCAAACATTCTATGTCTGATTTGAGTCCAACAGTCTTTTCCTCCCATTGCTTGTGTTTCATGGGTGACTGAAATTCATCCAACTGAGTCTTGGCTTGTGTGGCTTATAAT
>NW_007728342.1:281917-284114 GCF_000696425.1 Galeopterus variegatus
TTACCTTCTTAAAAGCAAATATATATTTTGCATTTCCTTAAGGAGTTGAGAAAAAGAAAAAAATATGAAAGTGTGTACACATACACTATTAATCAATAACCGTGGCAGCAGAAGAATTCATATAATGAAATAACCCAGTGAGAGAGAGAAATCTAATAGCAATAGGGTATAAAAATAAAACTGCAAAGGTCCTTCAGTGATAAGGTCTAATTCAAAGTCTACCCATGTTTAGTCAGGAAAACAATAGAATGCAAAACTCAAAATAAATAGGACAACAGTTTCCCCAAACATTCTATGTCTGATTTGAGTCCAACAGTCTTTTCCTCCCATTGCTTGTGTTTCATGGGTGACTGAAATTCATCCAACTGAGTCTTGGCTTGTGTGGCTTATAATAACCCAACATTTGAAAATACCACAATTTTAAAATTAATTGTTTAGTTGCCTATCCTCCCTGTTAGGGCAGAGTTCATGTCTTTTTATATCATCTAACACAGCCCCTTGATCAAGGTTGCAGGTTTTGAATGAACACATATCAGATCACTTGCTAGCACTGCAGCTTAAACACCATCTTTTAAAACAAACGCAGTGACTTTATATTTCCCAAACCTCTCCTTGCCACGTGGCTCCTACTCTACCACTAACTATTGAGAGAGCATCATCCGTTGACTCTGTCAAATTCCATCTCGCTCATGATGCTTTCCAGATTAACACAATTGGATGTAGTTCATTCCTTTTATTCCCCCTGTACCTAGTTATATTGCTTTCATTGTCATGCCAGACTGAACTGCTTCATATGTGTAACTGCTCCATATGCTTAGTTAATAATAGACTGAAATCCCAAAGAACAGAGAGACTTTTTTTCATTATCTTTGAATTCCCTCCAACACCTATCACAGTGCCTCTCTGGGAGGGTTGAGATCTAATACATATTCATTGCAGCTAATTGAATTGAACTTTGCCCTATAGGGGAAAATGCAGTATTTAGCCATATAGTAGCTAGCAATTTGACAATGAATTTAATAAAAAGTATTTGAAACAATATACATTAGTGTATTCATATCCCTAAAAATTTATCCTAGAATTTTTGAAATTAAGAGAACCATATTTTACATGCTTACAATCTACCTAAGTAAATTAAAATTTTAATGAATTAAAGATGCTGATGCTTCCCATATTATATCTGTAATCCATCCTCCTCCCCTAAAGGCATGTTGAGTTTTGTGAGTATATCAGCGGAATAACTACCATCATGTGCATATATGTTATTGTTCAATTCAAGTAGTGTAGGTACATTATAATTACCCCTTAGTGGTCAGGCTCCCCTGCTAGAATGTGAGCTCCTTGAGGACAGTAACTATATAGTCAGGTTCTTGGACATAGTAGGTTTGATTAAATAGTTCCTGAATTAGTTAATTATGTGAGAAATAATGACTTCACAGAGGGATCGTGCTGAGGGAGCAATAGTAAAAATAGCTAATATGTGATCTATGTGCCAAGCTCCCTGCTAAGAACTTTATATTCATTACATAATTTTATCCTCCTTACAAGCCTGTGAGGGAAATGCTCTTATCCATGTTTTGGAGAGGAGGAACAGAAGCTTAATGAAGTTAATTGACTTACTAAGGTCATGAAGCCAATAAATTGTGAAAAGCGGAATATGAACCCAGACATTATGACTCCAGATCTAAACATTTAGGAAAGAGGGAAAGAAGTGATCATCCCTGAAGCAGTGGAAGTGCTGGTGCTGGTAATGCATGAAAGGGGGGATACTGTGAAATAACGTGAGACTTTTTAGAATGTCAGAGACTTGATTAATAGTAAAGAATAAAAAAAATAAGCCGAATTAGAGCAGAGAAACGGAGAGAAAGGCAATGAAAGAAGAGAGAGAAAGAGACATTTGGATTTATGTGGTTGTGTCCCAAGGGAAAATCCATCCAGGAAATTTAGGTGAGTGAAATCCAATGGAGAGTCAATAAGTAGTGTTTCAGAGTAAGATTAAGGAGTGTAAACTTTGGAACTACTCCCCAGAGACTCAGGCTGGGGCCTATAAGTAAAAGAAAGATAAACAGGCAGGAAAATAAAACAAGCAAAAACATAAGGGCATTCATTCCCTGAATGCCAGTAGTTATGTTTCAATATGAATTTATATGCAAGTATTATTTTCCTCTGAAACTTACTCTCCCCTATTTCAGCTTTC
>NW_007728342.1:284918-286045 GCF_000696425.1 Galeopterus variegatus
TATGAATTTATATGCAAGTATTATTTTCCTCTGAAACTTACTCTCCCCTATTTCAGCTTTCTCTTTGAGGCTTTGTTTTAGGTTACTGTCTTCATACCAACACAAAGGTACATGTTTTCAAATTAAAAGGAAAATTAGGCAATTATATAATTATAAATAACGAACTCATAAAGTTATGTTTTAAGACTGATAAATCTTACACTAACCATTAGTCAATTTATTGAGTAGCAGCAGTATGACAATTCACAGTAAACTGGATTTTGCACATTTGACTATATAAGCAGTTTATTGTCCAAAAATATCCCATTTAGCAAAGATGTAAAAACCTAGTATATTTTAAAGGTAAATTGGCCTTCAGCATGTATTGCCAGGTCAGCATTTTAATACAGAAAGCTCACTTATTCAGGAAACAATAACATCCACTAAAATCAAGGATATTTAACAAATAACCTAATTTACTAGAATAAGACAATATTTTGTATTTGGTCTCAGTGACCTTGAGTGAATTACCTCCACCTGTTTATGACTCACTTTTCTCATCAGGAAAGTGGGGAGAGTAGCAGTACCTACCTCAAAGGGTTGTTGGGGGCATTAAATGTGCTACTATATGCCAATGTACTAGAGCAGAACCTGGGAAATGCTATATAGATGTTTGTGCTTCTCCTATTATTTGTTGAACATTCGGCTACTAAGTTTGATCATAAATTTAATATAGGCATGGTCTTTCTATGATTGCCATTGTCAATATGCCTATATTAAATTTATGATCAGACTTAGCTCCATGCAAAGCTGTGGTAAACCTGAAATGAAATAATGTTTATAAAGTATTTGGCATTGACAGTTGCTTTCAGATATTAGCTGCTTTTATTTTTACCATAATGTCATCAATGACATTGTTAATGCATTAATAAAATGAGTAATCTATTTTAAAAAATGGCAATCGTTACTCATGCACAATTAACTACTTTCTGAATAAAACAATGGTAAAGTACTCAATCTCGTTTTATATAGAAGACACGTTTGTATACTTTATGACACCTAGAATGTGAGATCTAGCAAAAGTACAACATATGTGGCCTTCCTTTCCACTTCTAGTTGCCTCCTTTCTTACACCAGGCATAATTTTT
>NW_007728342.1:286305-290424 GCF_000696425.1 Galeopterus variegatus
TTTAAAAAATGGCAATCGTTACTCATGCACAATTAACTACTTTCTGAATAAAACAATGGTACTCAATCTCGTTTTATATAGAAGACACGTTTGTATACTTTATGACACCTAGAATGTGAGATCTAGCGAAAGTACAACATATGTGGCCTTCCTTTCCACTTCTAGTTGCCTCCTTTCTTACACCAGGCATAATTTTCGACTCCTCAAGCTCAACCCCACACCAAATGCACACAAAAGTCAGAAAATGTGTATGTACATGGAAATAGAAACTCTTATTTCTCACAATGTAATAGGCAATTTGTCTACAATAAGACTTCTCAGTTACTTAAAAAATAAAAACTTAAAATTAAACATAATTTTTTCTAAATAAAAAGGTTAATATCAGTGTATTGAAGTTTGATTTCTTTTTTTCCTAAATGTGCATTCATAATAATAGTGGGGTTTTTTCTCCCTGCTGGCTTACTTAAAAGAACTCTACTTGGATTTATGTATTTAAAGATTAAATGACTACAAAAGAAACTAATACTGAAGGGCAAAAAGAAATAATCTTACAGCTCTGTGAAGTAGTTAGCTTTTCCTTTCATAAGTGAAGGGGAAGGGATACGTGGCCCAGTTACTTCGTTAATCTGTTGGACTTGACAAGCAGTGTCAAGACATCTCTGAGGCTGTTCACCACAACAGACAAGAGCATCCACGGAAAATGATAACCCCCTAGGAGGAAGGTTTGAACCCTTTAAACCCTTGATTCAAGCATATCTGCAGAGCACATGCCAGCAGTGATCAGTAACTTATGCTTTAGTTGTTACACTTTAAATCTGAGCAGCAATGAGGAGATAAAATATTTTGTTTCTCTTTAGTGAAAGGAGTAAAATCCATAAGAATGAGCAGTAAAAATAACATTTCCTGTGTCTTTGTGTGAAAACCTCATGGTATCCAACACAACTGAAATGGTAAATTTCATTAATGCTATGAGCATATTAATAAAATAATTTATATGAAAATTCTACTTGATTCCTTGGTTTTATTATTATTACAGGGTGGAAATTGTCTATATGTTGGTCGGGTTAAGATATAAATTGATCTTTTGGCTGTATAGGAATCTGTATCAATTTAAGTGAGCAAGTGACAATTTTTATTACAGATCAAGAGACTGTACATCATAAAAACCAGAATAACTAATTCAGACATATTTATTCACTAGAAGCAAATTTAACATTTTACTCTATCACCTCTTGAGACTACTGAGAGGGTTTAATGCTTCTTTTTTTTTACAGGTGCTCAGGAACACAGATTTTTACGGTTGAGAACACTTAGATCAATTTCATTGAGACAAATATTGTTTTATATTGAATTTTATATAACATATGAACTGTATTCACATTTTATTTTACTCATTCATCATTATTACCATGCACTTTGTATGAAAAAAGGTAATGGGAGGTGTTGGGGGAGCTATGTTATAAAATAGAAGAAATGCAAAGACATTCACACACTTAAGAAACTTAATTTTCACATTTTGAGATTCATAAATGTTCAGCATGGAACTACTGCAGATTAACGCAATGTCTCATTATCTATTCATATTCTATATCTTTTTATATACAGATATCAACAATATTATATATTATATTATTACAATATATTATTATGTATTTATTATATTATTATATGTCTGTAAGATATAAAGATATCTATTATCTCTATTGATATTCACATCTACTTATATGGTATTCATTGGATGTGCACTGTATTAGACTATATAAAATATTCTCTAACTCAACTCTATCTTATTTATATTATCTGGTCTGTCACCTGTAGTATACAGTCACTTTTTAAAATAACTCTCACATAGGACACTTTGAAATACATAAACATGGCTCCTAACCTATAAATGGAAAAAAAAAAACCTACATGTACATTTTTAGAGCAAAATATTATTATTATAAAGATTTTCTGCATATGAAGGTAGACTTATTTTCATATTTATTTAGCTAGTCAAATTTTTAGAACTTCAGATTGCTTATGTAAATAAAAAGCAATCTGCTACATATTAGTTCAAGTATCGTATAAAATAAATATTGATTCAGACATGCAATAAATCCATGAAGAACACTTCTCTACATTTACTTTGAAGACAGATTACCCAGGGAGGTAAAGATGTCATTCTCTTTATCACAGATCCAATTTTAAGACATGTCAAGGAATAAAAATGTATGGCTCTTAGGGGACTTTGCTCTTCTCAAGCTGAGGAATGCAAGCCAGGGTGTACTATTATTGTTAGACTACAAAGATAAGACCACCCTGAGTGGCTCGTGTGAACATTGTCACAGCTGCTTCTTTTCTCTTTGAAATCATTCAAAATGATGCATGCAGATGAAGCTGCTTTTACCAGCCTCCCACTCAGGGTCTATTTAGCCCACTGAGGAAAATACTTGTGATACATTGCTGACAGAAAACAAAACATGATCCAAACAGCAGGGCTGCTACTCATAGGATATTATTATGTCAATCATGGGGTGCAGCTGTGATAGAGAAAATCCTCCAACATAAAAATATTGGGGGGGGAGGAAGAGACAATATGTGCTTCCGTATATCAGTGTTAGGCAAATTTTCAATGGCTCTGTAGCAAGATGATCTGTTAAAAAAAACTGGAAATCACTTTCATAATCATCACATCATTGTCATATTTTTTTTCCTCTTGCACAAAGTATCCCCTGCCCGAATTCAGTTAAGTCCATTGATAAGTGGAGAAAAAAGAAATTGAACTACTATCCCCACATTAGCAGAAACAAATGAGATAAAGATGTGAAATACTTTACCTGTATCTTTAAAGGCATATGTGCAATACATAAATTACATCCTTACGAGTTCACAAAACCCTAAAGATAGGTGTTTTCTCCAATCACAGATAAGAAAGTTGAAGTTCACAAAAATTTAACTTTCCTTTTAAATTGAAAACATGTACCTTTGTGTTGATAAATAAAGCTGAAACCCAAACAGTTCTGTGATAATTTTTCCTTTATATCATAACAACTCCAGGGTCAAATTATTCTTTTCATGTACCTAAGTGCATTTGGAATCATACCTGGAATGCATTATGTAATAAGACAGAACAAAGGAATTTTTATTTTTGTTGTATTAAAATATGTGGAAGATATCAATTCACTGAGAGTACCCTCCAAATTTTCTGCTATAACCAGTTAACTCTAATACACTTCTTAGAAGCTTTTTAATTTTACTTTAGAGAAGTAAATATGTTTTCAGATAATAGAAAATAAATGAATTTAAAAACCATTTGCTTGGAAATGACTATTTCTTTAAAAATGTATTTAACTCTCTTATCTAGTATTGCTACACCATATGAAGGTCCTCTAAAACTAAATGGGATAAAAATACAAATTATTGATGATGTGCACGAAATTATTTTGGAAAAATGATGTGTTGAAATTATTAATAAATAGAAGTTATACTAAATTTCTTTATATTAATATCTAAATTAAAAAAGCAAATAATAGGAAAGGCTGCCATATTGTAAATGTGCATTTGAAGCTAAACTATTATAACCTACTCTCATATTTTGAATCCTAAAATTCAGGAAGTCTCAGAAACCATCCTAGCAGTATTGCTTTGAACAGTTCCATTAAAATCCGATGTTTGATCCAGGACTCTGACCAAGTTAAAAACTAAACTTTAGATTTATTTTCCTTCTTATGAAACTTTTCCATCCAGTTCCTTTCATTAAACTCTGCATGGCTTGTTCACTATTCTCCCGTTTACAAATCTTTCCTTCATTCTTTGATTTCCATATACATGTTCCTGTTGAATTTGATGTTTAACACTAATTTTCCAGCAACAGCCTTTGACTCTCTAGAATATGGTTTAATTTTTCTCCTATTCCATCAGCAAAGAAATAATCACAATTTACTTATGGGTAATTCTAATAAAAGGGTCAATGTGTAGAATTTAAATAAAGTTGACTCTATCCACATGTAACTCTAAAAAATCTTAGTTATTTCTTTCTGCGTTTGAGTAAAGAACATATCCAAAGGCAAATAAAGTATATGTTGAGAGTTACAAATTGAAATTTTCATTAATAAAAAATCCCTTATAAGAACAAAT
>NW_007728342.1:291010-292521 GCF_000696425.1 Galeopterus variegatus
TAATAAAAGGGTCAATGTGTAGAATTTAAATAAAGTTGACTCTATCCACATGTAACTCTAACAAATCTTAGTTATTTCTTTCTGCGTTTGAGTAAAGAACATATCCAAAGGCAAATAAAATATATGTTGAGAGTTACAAATTGAAATTTTCATTAATAAAAAATCCCTTATAAGAACAAATTTCCATTACTGTAACACCAGCTGATTAGAGAAAATAACTTATTTGCCCATTTATTATTTGTGAAATTTTACAAAATCACCTTAACCTTAATTATCGTGTTCTACAGAAATTTTCTAAAATATTGCAAGATGCAATATAATTTCCTGCCTTTATCTTCAAAACATAGACATTGACTTCTATTTCCTTTAAAATAGCATGTTTTCAGTATTTACTTTTTCCCCTTACGAGGAACACTCACTTTTGAAAGATCCGTTGAATAATACCATCGATATCATCTACCCATGATGATTAAAATAGAATTCAGTCTGAAGAAAGGATGGTTAATTACATAAAGTTTATGTGACCTTGGGTTCATTTTCTAACTATGGCTTAGCAAATTCTTAAACTTCGCAGTCAACCAAAGCATATTTTACTTAGTCTTCATTTGGTATCTTTCAGCCACTAAATATTTTACTCTAAAGATTAAAATATAGCAACGATATTTTTAATAAAGTAAAGATGTGTGTATACATGTCACATTACAGAAACAGACCTCCTTTATAACATTATGCCAGCAATGAAACTTTCCACTTCATAAGATATATATATGTAGATATACTTGCATATACACATATACATACATATATATGTATATGTATAATATTGTATATGTATTTGTGTGTTTATATGTTTAGCTTATCTATGTAACCATGAGCTCTGTTACAGCACTGTTTTATTCTAAAGACAAATATTAATTTGTTTTTAAAGACAATATCAAGCCTTAAACCAACTAACAGATTGACAAAGAATAGTAAACATATTATGAAAAGGACTTACTTTGAAACATATACATCTGACTTCTGGGCCAATTTCAGTTTGAGACACAGTGTGATTTTAAACTAAAGAGAAAGTAATAAAATTTTAACTTATATGATATTTTCAAACAATGTACAAATAGACAAGTCAATAGTGGACAGATGTTGAGAAGATGCCTAACAGGCAATGAATAGTTTCTTTGTTTGCGATGAAGTCATGTTTTGGTGAAACTTCTGTAGACTATTATCACTAAATGCTGGCTGGTTTTCATTTTCAAATTATTATAAAACTGCTTGAATAAAAAAGTCATTCTGACTGAATGCCAAACTTTCTGTAGAACTAAACATATCTTAAAAAATAAGATCGGGTTTGGGTCATTTAAAATCTTTATTAATCATAAGAATGTACCCTTTGCATCCTTCTAAAAAGTGTATCACTCTAAAATTTCAGAAGGAATTGAAAACATCTTTAAATAGGAGTGGAATCATATTTTAACATTACTATGCAGAAAAGAGATAATCATCAATTGAAAAAA
>NW_007728342.1:293356-295826 GCF_000696425.1 Galeopterus variegatus
AAAAAACATTCATCAAGGGCCTATTATGTGTGAGGCACTCTGCTGGGGACAGGGCAATACAGAATTAAATCATTTTTCTAGTATCACTACTGCCTCCAACAGAGTTTAACATAATCATATGGCTTATACAGTTGATCCTAGTTATTTTCCTTTAATGCCAATGTAGCAGTGTATTGAAGTATAAAAATAACCAGCTTCATTTCAGAAATTGGGCAACTTATATGTGTTGGCCGTACAGAGAGGAAAATGCCCCTACCATTAATTGCCCAAATGGGAAGCAATCTGAAAAACTACTTTTTGAAATTAGGGACTCCCAAAATCCCACTTTAAAAAATATCCTTACTATAATATGCACAAATGCAGTACTTGAAAATATGGCTGATAGTCTTAAAAAGTAACAACTGAAGGGCCGGCCCGTGGCTCACTCGGGAGAGTGCGGCGCTTGTAGCGCGGAGGCCGCAGGTTCGAATCCTATACCATGATGGTCAGTGCGCTCGCTGGCTGAGCGTGTTGCAGACCACACCGTGCTGAGGGTTGCGATCCCCTTATTAGTCAGAAAAGAAAAAAAAAAAAAAAAAAGGTAACAACTGAAGTCAAACTCTTTATTTAAAAGAGGAACAGTCAAGTACAGGAGACATATCCCCCAAATTTGTTGACAACCGGCATGCTTATACATTTTCAAAGAAAACATCTAGTGATTACCTATTCTGTTCAAACATTTTTAGTCATGAACAAGGAATTGTTATATTAAAAGTAAATGTTAGGCGGAAGAAATCACTTAAAACATTTAAACTTGAAGCTACTCTGGTTCAAACCGTGAAAAGGATGAGAAGTACTGGTGACAACATTTTCCTGGCCCTTGAGGCCTCTTGAACTCTGGTTTGGAAATCACTGCACAAGGTGATCAAAAATGCTTCGAGAATATTTTAATCACCCTTCATATAATCACATAGAGGTATACTTCATTTAAGCATAGAACTTCAATAGATGAAAGTCTTCATAATTACAGTACACTCTATGATGTTTACATGATGACAAAATCACCTAATGACCCACCTCTCAGAATGTATCCCCATCATTAAGGGACACATGACTGTACTATTGCATATATTATACAAATCATGAAAATTAAAGTAACCTCTACTTGCAACAACCTAAATCCCTTTATAAAAAAGTGTTTGCTCCAGAAAGTAAGAGTTATACTATAATGAAGCTAAAAGCCTGACATGTCACCTGTTGAAATGCTACTGTAGAATGCTTTAAAAGGGAGTAGAATNTTAAAGATAGGGACATTCGTACTGAATGAGAAACACCATAAACAAAAGCAAAAACTACCAACTCAAAACAACTGGCTATATAACTCATACTTACTTCCTGATCTTTCACTCCCAACCAAGACCAAACTGGACTTTTTCTGTTGTGTACGAGAAACTAAGTCATTGAAACTGATTTTTTTAAAAATCAGCATTAAGAAACAGGACTTGGAAAAGATCATCTAAATGAAGTAAGACAAAGTTTTGATTTTTGTACGTGGAAAATAAAGATAAAATGACAGCAATTGTAAGGCCAACCCCAAATCTATGGTTTTCTCATCTTCTTTGAATTGACATGGCCCAAGTGGAGAAAAAGCTTCAAATCTTTCATCTTGTTGGGAGAAAGAAAGAAAACACTGACTATGATCAAAGAGAAACACAACCAGGCTACTTCGGCATTTAATTGGTTCTAAAGTGAGTGAACTACTAGAATCAAAATTTACTGTTCTTTTGTATTCCTGCAAGAAGCTCTCCTACGTAGGAGAAATCATGATATAAATTATTCACTCATTACGTAAAATGTATATTTTGATGAAGTACCAAATAACCGGACTTCATTGGACAGAAATTTACTGAATCCAAATTTAATTGAAATTAGTAGATACACGCATAAAAACTGACCATAGATGCAAAATAAACTTAATCAGTAATTGTAAATTCAATATGTGTGTCTGAAATTTCATATTGAG
The DNA here is from genome assembly GCF_000696425.1 of Galeopterus variegatus. Taxonomy (NCBI): domain Eukaryota; kingdom Metazoa; phylum Chordata; class Mammalia; order Dermoptera; family Cynocephalidae; genus Galeopterus; species Galeopterus variegatus. The sequence goes on from NW_007728342.1 coordinate 295,359, forward strand.
TTTAGGGCCCAATGAAAGCACACTGAATGGTATTAAGCCAGATATTCACCAATTTTTTTTTTTTTTTTAAAGATAACTGGTAAGGGGATCTTAACCCTTGACTTGGTGTTATCAGCACCACACTCTCCCGAGTGAGCCACGGGCCGGCCCATTCACCAATTTTTATTGTCCTTCATCCTTGCAAACTTAACAATGTATTGTGCTTATTTCTGAAATGATCCTTTGTGCATCTTTATATAATTTGAATCTAGTTTGTATGACAATATGAACGCCAAGCAAAATAACAATATTTGAAGTGAATTCATTGTTGTATTCCAAAATGTACTGCTGGTATTTTAAAAAGTGGGAATTTTTATTAAATCATGCATAGCATATACTACCTATACATTTACATTCATGCTATATGCCTGCTTAAGTCACCATAAATCTCTCTACGTATGAACTTCAGCCCTAGAATACAAGAACTTC
>NW_007728342.1:295953-309262 GCF_000696425.1 Galeopterus variegatus
TAGATGCAAAATAAACTTAATCAGTAATTGTAAATTCAATATGTGTGTCTGAAATTTCATACTGAGTTTAGGGCCCAATGAAAGCACACTGAATGGTATTAAGCCAGATTTTTACCAATTTTTTTTTTTTTTAAAGATGACCGGTAAGGGGATCTTAACCCTTGACTTGGTGTTGTCAGCACCACGCTCACCCAGTGAGCAACCGGCTATCCCTATATGGGATCCGAACCGGGGGCCTTGGTGTTATCAGCACCACACTCTCCCGAGTGAGCCACGGGCCGGCCCATTCACCAATTTTTATTGTCCTTTATCCTTGCAAACTTAACAATGTATTGTGCTTATTTCTGAAATGATCCTTTGTGCATCTTTATATAATTTGAATCTAGTTTGTATGACAATATGAACGTCAAGCAAAATAACAATATTTGAAGTGAATTCATTGTTGTATTCCAAAATGTACTGCTGGTATTTTAAAAAGTGGGAATTTTTATTAAGTCATGCATAGCATATACTACCTATACATTTACATTCATGCTATATGCCTGCTTAAGTCACCATAAATCTCTCTACGTATGAACTTCAGCCCTAGAATACAAGAACTTCAGATCCATGGTGCATTAGATTCAGTATTCCATCTCTGACTGTGGAAGTACAGAGCCATTTGTGGAAGGGCATGATAGCCATTCACAAACTAACCTAAAACTCTTCTAAACTTACACTTTCACCTCATTCATCTCTGTGATATCAGTGTAAATTCAATCCATAACATGTTAATATAGTTAATATAGTTAATATATAGTTATATATATATGAATACTGAATATTACATTACTTTTCCTACATCTCTCTTAAGCTACAAGTGTTAACCATTATTTTTAATATCTGGGAAATTCTGAACAAATGCTGTTTCAGTAATAATTTACATCACTTAAACTTCAATGAAAATGCTTTCTATATTTTCTTCCCTAGACCTAAGAGTCCTAATTTTTATATTTTCCTTATACTGTTCTAAACCCCTGTGGATAATTTATGTCCCATTTTCAGAATTTTTCTTAACTGTAGCAAGCAAAACTTTACACAATATTCCTAATGCATAGATTCATTATTTCTTACGTGATGATGTATTTTAGTTTCTAATCTTCCTAATTTGTTTGGAATTTTGGAAAATAACTGCTGTTTTCAGGGAATCATCTATACAGAATTCCTAGATTCCTCTATATTCTTTAGCATCACAAAATATGCATGCAGTTTTTTCTTAGATGTGATGACTTTATTATAAATTATCATAAACTTAATTTCATAATAAACTCAGCACATCCTTTTAGGGAAAAAATAATGCCTGCTTCAATCACAAGTAAAATATAGCATTGTCAACACTATTTTGGCTGAAATTATCCATGTAGATAGCATTTTATAGCTCCAAGTTTGAATAGTTGCTTAGATTATCTGTATGTATTCTCCAGGTTTATTACTTTATTTATCCACACAACAAAAAAGCAAGCCTCTTGGTGAAAAGTATAATTTTCACAATAATTAATTTTCTCCTACTCTAACTTTGTGGTGTTGATTCACTTCCTTGATACATCATTATTGATTATTCTCCAGGTGTCAGGCATTGGACTCAGCACTGGGGGTCACTGATGAGCAGGACAAATGAGAACAGAAAGGATCCTTTGCCTTTCTGAGTGTACCCCAAGATAAACAGCTTCATTCTATTGCAGATGTGAGTTCTTTGCTATTTTGTTGGGATGTTCTCTGGACTTTGAAGTTGTATATTAATTGGGCCATCTTATATACCAAAAGATATGTTCCAATTTAGGCAATAAGCAATTATTTCCTTAATCATGTTGTTTATAATATAGAAAATACTATATTCAGTATTTTGTTGTATTAACTAATTGGGACACATAGCAACTAAATAAAGTAGGTATCAACATCATTATTTTATGGATTCAAAAACTGAGGTTCAGAAGTATCTAACAACTTTCTCAACATCACAGAGCTAGTTCTAAGACTGAATGATGTAAAGTTTGAAAACTGGGCACTCTGATTCAAAAACTTATGATTTTTCTATTTCGTTTAACGTTACTGTGTTCTAATTCTTTTCAATTCTATACTTTCCAAATAGTACATGCAGAGGTTATTAAGCATCAGTATGATTATTATTATTAAATTCCAACTCTTAACAACTGATAAATCCAACTAAAATGTTAAAATGGCTACGTAAATAAGATACATATCCAAATCTAAAAGTCAATTAATTTTCAGTCATATAACCAAGAGATCCAATTATAAAGGTTTGGGTCTTTTCAAAATTTTAAGATGTACTAAAATCTAAACTGATTTTTAAAAATAGACATGATTTTTATTTTAATCTGATAAACAATGGATTCAAACCCCAATGGAAGTTCAACAAAGTGAGCACTCATAAATTGTAACTACGTAGTAGTTCTTATTCATGATTTATATTTATGCTTTATATTTTATATATAATACTCAAGTTATATATTAAATATATAATCAAGCAAATTGATTTTTCTTTTCCAAAGTGAATATTTTTGATTAAGTGTTAGCAGCCATCTCTTTAAATGTCAATAAACTAAAGTGTTACTAGTAAAAAAGAAGCAGTTCTAGAAAACTGACTACTTTTCCACTGGAAGTACTATTGACATTCACTTTTACTTCTAAAAATATCTGTAAATGTTACTATACTAATTTTTTAAATCTTTTACCCTTGTCGTGTCATTTTTAACTAGTACCATTAATTGTATGGCCTTTCTATCTATATGTCTATATCTCTCTCTATAAAATATGTCGAATAGGTCATATGATTGAAATACATATACAGATAGAATACATACTATATATTATGTATATTACAATAATACACAGTATATATCATGCAATTGATGATGTATATCTATAGATCTATAGTTGATGTTCATTAATTAAAGCTATAGGAACCAAAAGAAAGCATGTCTTATCAGCTGTTCTCACAAGATATAATGCAAGGAAAACAATAATAAAAAATTCAAAGAACACTATTTTCAGAAGATGGTTTCATTAAAAATAAGTATTTATTTTCATCATTGCACAATATACTTTATTCCTTATTAAAAATGCAACAAAGCTCTATATTCAATGTGAGCCACTAGTTTCTTCATTACCTTGTAATTATTTATTGATGTTCTCACTTATTAAACACAAGCATTTATTAAGTCTGTAGTGAGTACACTGATACTGTTGGCATTAGATCCTGCCTACATAATAAAATTTCTGTTGAGTTTCCATAAAATTAATCCATAAAAAATATCCATGGATAAACTAAGTTGATAGAAAAAAACGCCATCTAAAATTCACTAGGGCAATAATTAATGCTGAGCCATATTGCCTATGTGATTGAACATTAATAGAAATATTTAAATTTATTGATATTAAGATTTAGAAGACCAAAACAATGTGCAAGGCTACTGATTCATATGGTTTGAAAAAAACAAGCCTATTACACTTAATATTCTTTTATATGCCTTAACTAGCACTGAGCCTACCTCCCAGGCTTATGCTTCCTTATGGCCTTTTCAGTTAATTGCTTCCATCTTATTTATGTCAAGTAGAGTAAATGCTCCCACTCCTGAGAGTCATTGAATTATATCTTAAATATTTCTCTTGCCAGAGTATAGACCTCATTTAGAGAAAAGTGTTAACACTTTCATGAAGCACTATAGAGGAAAAGTCAGGCAGCTTCAAGACACAAGGACTACTGTTCTATTCACAGCTTTGTTTTAAATCTTCCCTTGTTTCTCCTCAACAAACCATGGCACAATGCTGCTGCATGTTCCCCTCCCAAACTGTGCCTGTCAATACCAGGTTGTTCGGCCCCTGAATATGCGAGCAGGCTAGAGTCAGTCTTCCCATGAAAATCAAGTCAATGACTTGCCTCCTTGGCTCCTTGTGAACCAAAAGACAACCATAATTTTTCATCCTTTCCATTCTCACGTGTTGTAAATGTTCACTCAAGTCGCAATGAAATACAAAATGCATTAATCCCTTCAAAGTGAGTTCACCGTGCATGATTTAATTATAGCCAATTGAACATAGTTTCCCCTTACTATTTAAAAAAAAAAAATTCAAGCATCTATCTGTAAGAAATTTTTCATTCAATAGTTTGCGTTACCCTTATTATCTAATCATGTGGAAGAAAATGAGGTTTTGTCCTCATTTGTTTGTCCAAAAAAAAAGTATAGCCATAAAAGTTTTTTTATGCAAACTTTCTATCCTCAAGGATACAAGTTTAGTCAAGTGACAACACCTCTGTTTCCTACTCCTTACTATACCCCAACTTGAAAAGCAAAAAAGAAGGAAAACACTGCTACCACTTTTACTATAACCCCTCACATTTTGCAGTCAGTGTTAAAGTCAGATGTACAAAATTCTACACAGTTTTCAAGATTTGCATTTAAAAGATTGTATACAAGTTGCAATACAGGTTGCTTTGCTGTGACCATAGAAACATCAGAAAAGTTAGAAAATTCAGTCCACTGAACTTCAAATGACTTTATTAAAGTGTCACTAATCAGAGTTAAAAGACACAAGGTTTTAGTGTTTGGGCTAAAAAAGTGAATAACTCTCAAAGTCTAATGACCTACTAAGAGAATTACTTATTTTTTTTAAAAAAAAAAGACTTGTTGAAAGCAAATTAAATAAGAAAATCTTCATTGCATTCTCCAAAAGATTGATATCATACAGATACGAACATTTCAACTGAACTGTGACACTGAATACAGTGCTCTTTGGCTGGGCAGCTTGGAAACATATACCTGGTTAACATTTAAAACACGCTATGCATAGTTTTTCTTAATATATGGATGAGTAGATCATTTTAAGGATAAACCTTTAACTCCATTTATAGCTGATATAAACTGCATCTCTTCAAAACTCTAAGTGCATTTTAATTAGATTAGAATCCAAAAAGAAATTCCAACTCGCAAACACAAATCAATGTGCATAAATGATGCATGCCAGAACGGTATTTAGGAGAAGCAAAAACCATTAAGGGCTACCAAAAGTAATCATTAATATTTGCTATATGTAAACAGTAATAATAGCAACATCAACAGAATCACAGAAAAAAATAGAGAAACATAATTTACTAAAAGGAAAATAATGTTTATTATCACTGCTTTCCCCTTTCTTTTCCTTGGCTTTTAAGTCTTTAAATATTCCTCTTTGGCCTTAAGCAGAGGATAACGGGAAGAAACCTGAAGTGCACTGGTGTCATTTCAAACGTAAAGTTCCCAAATCAAAAACACAGAAAAGGCAAACTCAGCACCTTAATTGCCCAATATCTTTCTTTTTCAGAGAATTCTTTCAATGTTCTACTCCAATGTAAAAAAAAATTACATGTTGGTGATTAAGCAGGAAGATGATCTCCATTCACTGTTTCCTCCAGGAGGCACCTGGACATTCATCCAGTTCACCAATTTCAAATACTTGTTGACCACCTATAATGTGTAAATGAAAATGTCAGCTACTATAGGAATTTAAATACAGGATGACCTTTGTTTTTATTAGCAATTCACGCACTATGACCTAATAACACACATACCTTCTAAAGGTAGAAGAAGGAATTATCTGCAAGTAAAAACTACCACAGCACCAAAAAAATAAATAAATAAATAAATAAAACCCATTCATTCACACAATTCACTTCAATGTATTCATTCTGTCAGTATCTATTGATCATTGCCATGTGCCAGGCACCACTGTACACACAAAAGCCTCAGAGATAAGTGAGAAATGGGCCAGGGACAAAGAGGTCATAATCTGATCAGGGAGACAGTTGGGAATGTAAGTAACTACAATCCAATACTGCAAGTATTATCATTATTTGTGGTGTGACTAAATGTTATAGAATTTTGGAGAAGGGACTAATTAATTCTATATGGAAGGCAACTGAGGATATTTTTCCTAGGGGTGTTCTTGACCTAAACAGTGAACAATAAGATAGAATCTTCCACACAGGGAAGGTGAATATCGTACATCAGCATGAGCACCCAAAGAGGCAAGAGTAGCAATTAGGTATTCCAAACCTGGCCACTGGTGTTGGAGTATGCTCTAGAAGTTTCTGGTCGATGAAAACTGGTTGTAATGGATGATCTCTACACCAGTAAGCTCACAAGGAAAAGCAAATTAAAATGGCACCAGGCCTCCTAGCCTCACTGTACTGTTGCTGTTTGTTCAATTACTGCAAAAGTGAAATAATTTACCTAACAAATTTATCTCTGAATTTTTCAAGGTAGTGGAGAAATCCATTCACCACAGTAAAAGGGAATTGAGAGTACAACATATTAAAATAAGAAATTCATAAAGCAGATAATCTTATTCAAAATCCACATGCAATGCCTCTTGGACATGCTATGGCAAAATTCACCACCACTCAACATTCATCGGGAACTCTTGCATTGTAGTAATTGAGCTATGCGAGGTTCCCACCCCTTTAAAAATGTAAATGGCTTAACCTAGCAAGGAAATCTGTCTCTCCTATTACACTCCTCCTGTTCACTTCCCCTAAATCACATCATAAACCAAATCTTTATCAATTCATCTGTTACAACATGACATGGTCATGAGACCTGCTCAGTTAATATTCTTCAACCTCATTTCGCACAGCTGAATTTGCACATTTTGCACAGTTGAATTTGCTTTTAAAAATGTCTTCTGCTTTCTGTCTTTCCATTTATGTTTAGCAATTCATGTAAGTCCGAGATCTCACTTCTCTTCAGGAAGCCCTTTTAAATTAACCTACCTAATAATACAGTTTAAAAATTACTTTGTATATTTTCCCACAATTTTTTAAAGAATTGCAACTTCATTTTTTCTATAGTGTGGCTTCTCAAATTTTCTCTCAGAGCAGGCTCAATATTTATTTCTAACATATACTTGAGCAGTGAAGTTCTTCACATAATAGGTAGTCAGTGCTCAAACTCAGATTTTAAAAAAATGTTCAAAAGTCTAAGATAAAACTATTAAGAACTGCAAAGTTTCCTCAATTTTTTTTTCTTTTTACCGAATGGAGTTGCAAATCAGGTGATAATTCTTGACTGATTTAGGGATAAAACAGAATATTAAGTGAATGGTAACATGCACAGAATGAAGCAAGAGAAGCCTGTGACCCTGGTGCTGTGGAATTCTAGCTCTAGATGCCCTAAAGTAACCAGCTCCAAGAACTGAAGCTGTTAAATTCATCATGTTCTTAAACCAGTAGAGATATAGTTCAGCACAACTGGGATAAAGTAGTAACTTGCTTCTGAAAATGTCACTTTCCCTGACTGAAAGAGAGTAAGCTATCACTATGCACAGGAGCAGACACAGAGAATGTAAAACATACCTCAGTTTTCATGAGAAAAAAATGAGGCTTTATTATAAAAACCAAAGATTTCTTTTCAAAGAACTTACTGGATATGATTTAAAAGTACAAAATGATTGCTTAAACTTTACATAGCTTCCACATAACATTACATTAAAATTGGGCAGAAATTTTGCTACATAATAATTTAAAAACTTGTACAAATGATATTTGCCATTATAGTTCGTTATAACCCAATTTATAATTTCAAGATTACATAGCATTTATTTATTTCCTTTTGAATATTTATTCAAAAGAATTGTACATGGATGGAATATTTCTCTTTCAAACCATGATTTAATATAATAATTAAGAAATAAAAAGAACAGTGAAAATGAATGAACCAAAGCTTTTATATGTCATTTTATTATTCTTAGCTATGGAGTAAAATAAAACTCTGTGTCACTCTTCAACCAAGTCTTATAATATAGAAGAAAATTCAAATGTATGTAATGACATACACAAAAATTTTAAGTGCTACCCATGATCACATTAAATTGTGACAAATATATTACTTATTTTATGAATTTTTAATATTTAAATGTAGATTTATAGAAAGTAAAAAAATAGGCAAAACAACCTTGAAAAAAGTAATCTTACTAATTCTGGAGCCTAAACTAAAATAAAGTACAATGCCAGACATATGATTATTTAGCTCAAAATATAAGCTATCAACAAAGAACTCACTACAATTTTTAAATTAATGGATATATGTGTATATATACTCATACAACTACTACACACATATATATATATAGTAGTTATGGAACAATTTGACTAACAAATATTGTGTAGTACCCTTTCTACTTGTAATGGCAGCCTAAATAACACTTGTTAGGAAAATAAATATTTGGGGAGTATAATGAAATGATTTACAACATAAATCCAATGAACTATTATTTGATACAGGAAGCAGAAAACCAAAAAAGATGATATACCCATGATTCAGTAACAATAAGGACATTTAAAGAACTAATGGAGAGAGATGAAACTTAGTAACTTAAAATATAAAAGGAGCCTTAAAATGTAAAAACTCAGGAACCCGAATAATAAAAAAAGAAAAACCTTTTGTACATTAAATAAAAACTTGAAAATACTCTTCTAAATGTATACAACACACCTCATGCTCTCAATGTTAAAAATACTATTTAAGTTTAGATATATTTACATTCGAGCCCTCAGCACATCGTAAAATTAACTTAAAAAAGTAATAATTTAATAAATTACCTAAATATTATTTTGACTAATATTGTTTGACTAAACAAATCAATGTGTTTCTCATGCAAACATATAATCAAAGAAGTAACATAGAAATTCTTATATCACTTTGTTTTAGAATGATAAGACAAATAACTATAAAATCTAATTATAATTACTGGATATATTTCATAGGATAAACTATCCATTAATAATTTTAGACACTGTAAGACAGGCTTTATCTATATACAAAATGGCGTTTTTAATATGTGGTTTTATTTTTTATTCAGAATGTCAATCTGAATAAAATATATAAATACAAGACAGTGAAAGGGAGCTCTGATCAGACAATAAAGAACAAATTGATCAAATTCAGTCACTTTCAAGTGGGTTCTCAGGGTTTTGTTGGTTGTCTTTAATTTTTTTTCCTGTTTTTTGTTGTAATTGATGCCCAACCCTGTGTATATGTAGTTGTATAAAATCATCTCATTTATTTGAAACTAAGATTCACTTGTGTCCTGGACAAAAAATAACAAAGCCTATTTTTTTACCACTCCACATGAAAAATTTACATTAAAATACGCCAATGTAGAAGTGACTCAGGTTTTCATTTTGACTACAAATAATAATTTATAATTTCAGTTATATAATCCTGATAAAATTTTTAAATAATATTTAAAAATTAAAATACCAAGAGCTAGTATACTAACAGCAAATTCATATTTCATTACATTAAAGCTATTTTCTAATCACCTTACTCTCTAAAACATCTTTATTTAAAATACTTCATATTGATAAGACCAGATCTGCCCAATACACTAAATTTATAACCACCAATCTCCATGATGACATTGTAGAAGTCCAAAAGTTAGAATTATTTTACAGTACTTAATAAAAATGTGCTTAATAAAAATCACTTATATGAAATATGGAGAAAATTATAAATTTCCACATTCATCATTCAACTAACATTCAATAATGCCAAATTCACTTTTAAGTTTGCGAAAATTTATATTTTATATAATTTCATGAATTGTTGAAAGTAAATACTCTGGACTATTTCCTTTGTTCATAGATCCTCAGAGATTTCATTTTGCTTGACTGTATGGATACATTTTATAAAAGGAAAGAATGACAGCTCATTTAGGAAATCATTAATCTTTTGTATATGATAGAAAGCCACACAGTCTCAATAAATCAATGTCTTTGGAAGACACAAAAGAATTCTGTTTCAATTCAAAATCCTTTATTTAAAATGCCAAAAGTCTTTATATTATGCACAAGTGCCCCAGATGGCTAGGCACTTGTTTCAATTAAGCTAAATTATAATTTTTTCGAGTATTCTCTTACTCTGTTACATATAGAATGTTACATTTATAATATTATTGTATCTTGATTGGTGCAGGTAAAAATATTCTTATTTTTAAATGTAAATGCTTTTTACATAATGAAGAACATACATGAATTAAAAGACATTGCACAATATACTAGTAAGAACTTAAAAAGATACCTAGCGTACGTATGATGGATCCTAAAAGTTAAAAAAAAAAAGTTCTATTTATCATTAATCAATTTCCCGTAAATGAACATGACTATACCCTCCCATGATTTCACTTCTAAGACTTCAGAAATAAGAAATACTTGAGATAATACATTAATAGCAATTCCACAATTTCAGAACTATAGTATGAAAACTAAGAAGTCTTAAACAAGTCAGTAAAGTCTACAATACATCATTTACTCTTAAATCTGTAATATTAACATAAATTCTCACACATCTACTGCCTCAGGCCACCTCATGTACTTTTTAAAACACTTAAAACACTACATAGTTCTTTCACTTTGCTTATTTTTTTTCCTGCTTATCTTTCTGAAATATTTCTCTTCCTAAGAATCTTTAATCAGGTAAAGTTTGCTTAATACTATTTTTAAAAACTTTTATCTTCCTTCTAAATGTATAATAAATGTAAAAATAAATAAAACCTATCTTGTTAAAGGTAATTTCTGAAAAGTCAGTGAAGGGATGCTGAAAGCTATATAGCTGCTTTAACACAAAAACTTAATTTAAAAAAAAAATAAAAGTGTATACTTTTATTTATTTTAAGTTATAGTTTATTATTTCGCTGGTTGCCACAGATACCTGCGATAGCTTCTCAACTAATGCCAAGGTATTATAGTATTTTTTAGTAGCTATCACATTAGAAAAGGGAACTCTCCATTAGTGTTCCATGTGCTGACCCTGCTACTATTAGGGCCACTACTATAGCTGTTATGCTGCTACTGCTGCTGCTGCTGCTGCTGCTGATGCTGCATCACTATCACTACAGCCACTGCTATTACCATTGAGGCCGCCACTACTACTACTTCCGAGAAATAGTGAAACTTTGGAAAACTCACAGAAGAGTTTCCAAATTTGCAAATGTGTAACCTCTTATTTAAGACCCAGCCCGTTAAAAAGAGTTGTTTCTTACAATGTGCTCAATGAACCATTTGCATTAGAATCACTGAAGGGACTTGTTAAAATTACATGTTCTGGGCCAGCCCGGTGGCACACTGGATAGTGCGCTGCTTGGGAAGCACGGCAGCAGCTCCCGCCCGAGGGTTCAGATCCCACATACGGACCGGTTCCCGCTCACTGGCTGAGCGAGGCGCGGGAGCGGCGCCGAGGGTTGCGATCCCATTGCCGGTCCCCGGTCCGGTACGGGGGCAACACTGAGGGTTGCGATCCGTTGCCGGACACGGAAAAAGACAAAAAAAAGATAAAAAAAAAAAAAATTACATGTTCTGAGGACCTTCCTTAAATCTTCTGAAAAATCATCCACATTTTAAATAAACATCCACATAAGGATTCTCATAACTAATCAAACTAGGATATATCACCATATAAAAATAGAATACTTTTTCAAAGTTTAAATTTTGGTTAAATTGAATATCTACAAAATAGAAATAAAAGTCCTTGAAAAAATATGTTGAAGAAAATTATGTTTTCTTAAATTTCCATAATTCATATGTCAGTGATTTTAGAAAATATTTTTCCACATTCATTTGACTAAAGTCCTGCTACTGTATTCAAACTATTTTTCATTTATGACTCATTTAAAAAGAATTTAAAATCATTTTTTAAACTGCTCATGCTATATACACATATAAATTTATAACAATATATATCATGTACAGTGAAAATATTAATTACTTAGGAATTTTTCAAATTGGTATCTTTATGAGAAACTAGAGTTGGAATGAGCTATTGTTAAGGATGAGTTCTTCTTAGACTCACATACTGGCTTTTCTAATTGTATCCAAAAGGAGTTAATTTATCTTCCCTAGGCTTCAGTTTTTTCATCTGTAAAATGGTAATAACAACAATATCTTTTTCAAGGCATTAATTTGAGGTTTAGATTAAATAGCATAAATAGCCATCTATTCTTAGTAAACCTTAGTATTTTATGGTTTTAGCTTTAGTTTCTATTAGTGTTCAATAATTATTATTTAATTACACTGCTGTTATTGTTTAATATCTATTACTATAGATGGAAATAATGTTGGAGATAGGTGAATAAATACATGTCCTCACCAAAATGCACAAATATGTCATCAAATATAAACATGCATCAGAGCATCTTAGGGCAGAGGAAGCTCTTAAGGGCAGAGATGGTATCAGTACAGAATGGACCTGTGTTCAAACAGGAAGAAAAAGGAAAGCACATTAGAACTGATAAGCAGCCTTAGACCAAGGTCGTCTAGAGTATCACTTGGACAATGCCCAAGATAAGCATGTTTTAAATCAAACTCCATTTAATTACAAAGTGATATTTCATATCAAATATTTTAAAATGAATATAGGTAGTTATCACTTTACAGATGTTTTTCCAGCATGTAGGTCAAGAAAATGATTTCATTTCAAATAGTTTAAAATATGCCGACAAGCCCTTATGATGTACGGAGAGTAAATTCATAAGTAGGATAAATAACCTCGATCGTGTAAAACCAATTCTGTAATCAGTTGGTGAAACTTCTTTTCATCACAGCAGTCTTCTAGATTTCTTGATAATGGTTTACATGATGTTTGTCTTCCTATTAGACTATATGTCTCTTCATGGCATGGATCTGATCTATACATATCTGAATCCCCAGTACTAAACACTATGTCTGGCATATCAAATACTGGAAAGTTGGTTGAGGATGGAACAGCAATACCAAGGCAAATAAATTATTCACAATAAAAAATAAGAACAAGGTCCTAGTACGTATTCTTCCTAATTCTGAAGTCCTCGGTTATTGCCTAAATGATAATGTGCAGAACCAAAATTTTAGTAAGGTAAATAAACATAAACATCAGGCAAGTGGCCGGGAAAAAGGTTCTTATCCCTTCCATCTCCATGTCTATCTTCCATATCAGAACAAAACCATAAATCCTAAATGGGTTTATGGTTTAATTCTCTACTGGAATACACAAAGCAAACTCTCTCACTTGTCCTTATCCAAGTGTAGGGATTAAAAGATGAGGTGTTATGTTTTCAGTGCTCTGTCCTTGTTGTCATGTCTGATCAAAGACAAAATTAGCATCTATGCCAATGATAAAAGTGAGAGAAGTGAGTGGATACTTATTTTAGGTGAATATCATAGGTCCAATTATTTGTTTTATTTCTCAAAGGAGCTCTGTGAAATAGATTTTACAAAAGAGACAACTGATACCCTGATATATTA
>NW_007728342.1:309778-313641 GCF_000696425.1 Galeopterus variegatus
GCATCTATGCCAATGATAAAAGTGAGAGAAGTGAGTGGATACTTATTTTAGGTGAATATCATGGGTCCAATTATTTGTTTTATTTCTCAAAGGAGCTCTGTGAAATAGATTTTACAAAAGAGACAACTGATACCCTGATATATTCGACAGCTTCCCCAAGGTCACAATTTGGAACCAAGTGTGTCTGAATCAAATGACCTTGCTCTTCCCATGGTATTACACAACCTCTCTAGAAGTTTTATTTCTCTTCCCAGGTTTCCAAGATTTGGACAGAAATCTTTTTCTGTTCATCTGCTCTTGTAAGGAAAATTTTAAATACAGTAACATTAATCCTCAATGAAACCTCCATATAAACATATCCGGTTGTGTGTATTTAGGTGTTTTAACATATAAATGTAGTTCATAGTGTAGGCACCATATTACCCTTTCTTCCATTAGTAAATTTATATTATTAGTTATTAAGTTTAAATTAAATATTCTGTATTTTCCTTCTCCCAGAGCTATGATTAAGAGCAAAAATTAATTCATTCATTTTAAGTATTTAATTAGGAGACATATTAGGAGACATAGGTATATCAATGATAGAGATGTCCCTTTCAAAGTCAGTTTGACAACGAATTTAATTCAGTTAATTAGAAATTCAACCCTTAGAAAATAAAAACTTTGTGTGTTTTTAAGCATCTTTCCTTTTAATGTGATTAATTAATGGTTAATTTAATATAATCCAATTATGTTCGTCAAAGCTAGATTATTAACTCAAAATAAATTTTTCTAGTTAGAAAATATGAATATTCCTTATATTTCAAACAAAAAAAATGTAAGAGCTAGTTATGATACAGGTAAACACTCAAACAAATGCTTTCTTTTATATGTTTTTCTTTTAATTTCCTTTCTATTGCATTAGAAGACAATGATTTATAATAACTAAAGAGAAGTGGAGTGTGGTGGAAAGAACTAAGTATTTTGAACCAAATGAACTCAAATACAGCTCTACCACAAAACAATATACTCAAAATGTCGTGATCCCTGATATTCCATTTGTGAAATAGAGATACCATTACTTTTCTTATAGAATTGTTGAAAGAATTAAATGAGATAATGTATGTAAAGCATATAATACATTTCATGACATTTATGTTGAAAATCAACAAAAACTAGTTTCCTCTTATCACTCCAGTTCTGCCTAAATTTATCTGCCTTCACAATCATAGCACATTTAAAATGTTTCTAATATGATTGCCTCGACATCAGAATAAACACATTGGAACCGCAGTGCCTTGTTTCATTTCCTCTATTAGAACACAAGCACCCCTTACTCAGAAACACACAAACAGAATGGACAACTTTAAAAATAATTTTTCTTAGAAACTGAACTCATAAAATTGCAATGCTTACAATGATGAGACACTGGAATATTTAAAGGCTTGTCTTTACTAAATATTTCAAACATGCTATTAAATTGAAATAAAGGTCTTTTAGAGCCTACATGTGTTCTGACCTCTCATTTTCTAATTTTTGGCATATTTGTTAAAACTCACTCTACCTTTAAATAGCGATTTTATTTTGTATTGTTTCCTTTAGGTATTCACCTATATTTTTTAAATGCTTGAGTATTTGACACTCTTATCAAAGCATAGTATATAAATTGGAGAATGCTCATCTAGCTTTGTATTATATTAAAATAAAAAATTATTCAATTTACCGAAAATAAATAATAAATATATGCAACATCAATGTTTTAAAAACTACATCCATTTCCCTTTCTTATCAAATAACCTTTATGCTCTTAGTTATGCCTTTCAGCTCACTAGTCACTGTCATTTAAAAATTATTTTTCTGCCCAATACAGTATAATAAAGGAAACGACCATAGAGGCATTTTTTTAATGTGCTTCCTTAATAATTTCCTTGAAACCAGGAAGAGTATTTGTAAGTTTGATTTTGGCATCCATCTATGTACTATCATTAGAAATGTCATCACATTTCCTATGTGAACAGTAGCTATTACATGATCATTAGTTTTTTTCTTTTTTTTTTTTTTAGTCATTGCCTTCTGGACCACACAACGAGTAAGTAACTAAATGAGGCATCAACAAAAGTAAACCACGTATCCTTTCTAGGAAAATCTGCAGGGCTATGTGTACTGCACATTTTCCTCAAACACATATTAAGTGGTTGGAATCCTTTCCCTTTAATAAATGAAAGCGTTGTGGTTCAGAGAAGTTTAGCTTCTGCCCCAAGCTCACCCAGCATGAATGGGTAAAGCCAGGATTTGAACACAACTATTGACTTCCAAATTTATGTTCACTTTATTATTTTACCAGGTAGTACACAGCTGTACTCAATAACATATGGTAAGATATAGCATAGAAGTCTTTCAGAAAGTGAAGTACACATTAAATCCTTTAATGGAGATTTTAAAAATGACTTTAATAATATTAAAGTTATGAAAAAAAATTTAAATTATACTCTTCAAAAGTTTACCATAC
Source organism: Galeopterus variegatus (assembly GCF_000696425.1). Classification (NCBI taxonomy): domain Eukaryota; kingdom Metazoa; phylum Chordata; class Mammalia; order Dermoptera; family Cynocephalidae; genus Galeopterus; species Galeopterus variegatus. Next base: position 312,267 of record NW_007728342.1, read on the forward strand.
ATTATAAGTTATATTATTAACTAATAGAATGAATTTATTTAGACCAATTTTTCTCAAATAGTATTTGAGATACAAGATAGAGAAAACCTAAGAATTAAATGTACAATGATCTATTTAATTTCATATAACAAACTCCTCTCCTGGATAATGACCTTTGCTCATATGTTTCTATTGCTGGATTGCAACATGCCCATCCCCTACTAGTCAAAATCTATGAACACTGGTTTTTTTGACAAAAATAGGTTATCTTAGTGTATTTTCTCTTGCTTGCTGAGCAACACAAATTTTTCATATATGTATAAACATACTGACACACACAGAAAAGTGCTGAGAAGAAAATACAATAGACACCTCTATCAGCTATAGCCATCTGTGTTCAGTTTGACCTTCATTTTTGGCAAGCTTATGTCGTCCCTCCCATCCGAAACTATCTTGTCCTACAAAGAAAAATTTTACTCCCACTTCCTTCATTTTCCAGCAAGTCGGGGGTCAAGTGGTGTTCTAAATCTGCCAGGCTCTGGATTTGGAATACTAAGGATTCATTACTTACTTGTAAATAATTACAACCTCAATGAATAAATAATTTTCCCTATTTTATTATGCAAAGTAATAAAATATTAATCTGGTGTTTCAACACAGGCTGCTCTGTCCCATATAGCCATACACATGGATTAGTACTTTAATCTTTTTATTAGAGAATTTAATGTACCAACTTAAAAAATAGACCGTGAGTCAACTTTTTCTAGCAATTGAAGGACTTCCATACAACTACTATGAGGAAAAATACTACAATAAAGCAATATAAACAATTCAAGTAACATTTAATAATTGAATTATATTTCAAATTTTCCATTAGGTAGTTTAACATAATAACAATTGAAATTAGTCTCAAAATAATATATAAAATATATGTCTTGTTTTAAACAAAATTTCCAATGAGACTGTCAAACACCTGAAAATTGTTGTAAATTTGAAATAATCATGACAATGAGATTTAATACATTTTTTTCTTTTTTAGTTCGAAGACGTAAGATGCCTAAAAGGTTAAATGCTATCAGTACCTGACAGGAAGTAAATTTTTCAGGATTTTATAAAGGATTTAGAATTGGTGTCATGTAAGAGAGGCTATAGCTGCTGATGACTCTAAGGATTCTGTAAAGAAGGACTTAGGGACAGGAATCTGGTCTGGACTGATGACAATTGCATGAGGAGGGGTGAGGAGGCCTGTGGGAAAGAGCAAGCGTCCAAAGGATTCATCCTGAGCACATTTGCATAGCAAAGAATTCCCACTTTATTTTAAATTCTGTGTTTGGGATGTCTCTGGGGGGATGATGGTGGAGACTTGAAGATCATGAGAAGGTCCTTTTTCTTTTTC
>NW_007728343.1:0-1763 GCF_000696425.1 Galeopterus variegatus
AGGGAAGAATGTTGTTATTACATCAATGAATCAGGCTTAGTCGAAACTAACATCATCAAACCCATTGATCTCCGGGCCTCCGGGCCACGTCCAACTCTAACCCGTTTTCTTCCTTTTTCCACAATCCTCTCCTAACCTGGATATGGCCTGTTGTAGGACCTCTAACTATTATTTACCCTGCATTATTCAAATAAGTAAAATTTCTAACTAAGCTTTTAACCAGCCTTTACTTAGAAATTACCAGCTGCTGGCCACGGAAGACCCTTCCTGCTCCTCAATAGAATGCCTGACATCTTGCCGAAATGGATCTAAGTCACCGGTGGCACTTGTTCCTGACCACTCTAGCTGCAGATGCATGGTTGATCTTCCCCACAACCTCTTATGCCCATTGGACACAGCAGATGGCTGATCTATGGCTCCAAGTCTCTCCCCTTGAAATCACCCTGTTCACCACTCTCCTTTGGGGATATAATGGGGGTTTCTTTCTCCTCCCTGTTTCCTCCTCCCACGACGCCCCCCTCCAGCAGGNGAATAAAGCGGAACTTCTCCAGTGAACTGTCAGCTCGGGTCCTGTCATTCTTTCAGCCACTACATTTGTTCATTCATTCATTCATTCAACCAATCCAGAAATGAATGTTTCCTAAATATTTCCTGAGTGTTGCCAGGTATTCTTGCTAGATGCAGATGATGACAGAGACATGGGAGACTTGGTCTGGGGGGAAAACGACTTTTTTGTTTCAAAATGAACTGTCAATATCATCTTTATAAACAGAAGCAAAAACGGAACTGACAAAGAGAGTGAGCAAGTGAGGAAGCCAGAAAGATAACCTGGTAAACACTAAGTGCAGAAGAATAAATAATAAATGCAAAAACTTATTTCTGCATGTTTAAAGATTACAAAGGAGAAAGCATGAAAATGTAGAGAAGGAACAGCTTGTTAGAAAGTAAGCTGCAAATGTGTATGAACTATAATGAAAAAACATGTTTTAAAACAAGACTCGCCTCCTAATTTAGTTATAATATACAGGAATCATGAGCAATTTAAAATATTTTATCAAAACGCATAAACTATCTAATCATGAGGAAACATCAGACAAACCCAAACTAAAGGAAATTCTACAAAACAACTGGCCCCACATCTTTAAAAACATCAACATTATAAATACCAGGAAAGACTGAGGAACTCTTTCAGATTAAAGGAAATTAAGAAAACGAGCAGTAAGTGCAACACGTGATTTTGGATCGGCTCCTGGTCTGGGAAAGAAAAAGCTATAAAGGCCTTTATTGGGACAATTAGTGAAATTTGAATATGAATTTCAGATTAGATAAGAGCAATTTAACAATGTTAAAATTTCTGAATTTGATGATAGTACTGTGATTGTTTAAGAGGATGTCCTTGATGTTAGCAGGGAAGTTGGAAGTATGTAGGGTAAAAGTCTACAATCTGATCTCAAATAGTTCATTAAAAAGATAATAATGTTTGGATCCCTGTACCGGCCAGCTGCCAAAAAACCCCAAAAAACAGAAAAAGAAAATGGTATATGCGAGTATTGTGCATGAAATGATAAAAGTAAATGTGGCAAAAATACAAATAATTGGTGACTCTAGGTGAGGAGTGTGTGGGAGTTCATGTAATTGTTTTTGCAACTTTTATGTAAATTTGACATGTGTTCCAACATAAAAAGTTAGAAAGCCTTTTAGGATATGTAAGGGAGTGCCAGGGGTGATTGTTTAGAGGGGCTTTATCATGCTGTTTGGGAAGA
>NW_007728343.1:2783-4040 GCF_000696425.1 Galeopterus variegatus
CCACCCTGTTCTTCCGGTTAGAAAGCAACCTTCCTTTTCCTGCTAGGCCTCTGAGAGGACAAGTTTAGGGTCTTCTGAAGCTGTCCCAGGTGCTGCAGATGGGGGTTTGCCTGTCAGCCCAGCCAGAGGGGAGCTGGAGCACAGAGTCTGGGAGGGGCTGGGAGAGTGTGTGACTATGAGGCCGGCAAATGGGGCTGCACCTGGTCAGAGGCAGGGGTGGGTGTAGGGGTGAGGGTGGGGGTGGGGGGCTGGCTGATGAACTTGTGACACTCAGGTGCTCTTGATTGTTAAACGCTGACCTATGAGGTTGGGGTAACACCTTCAAATTTCACAACATTTTTGTTGTAAGTTGAACATGACTGTTTTGTGGCAGAACTTGATAGGATACAAGAATGTTTTTTCCTTGTGTTCTGTGCAGACTTGACGAGGAGACCACAGTTCTTGGTATTGGCTCACAAAAGGGAACTACAGTCACTGAAAAGTATCCATTGGGTGGTTCCTGCCCTCAAGGAGCTCAGAGAACAAGAAGGGTTGATGGGTTACAACAATACAGTGTGTCAAAGCACAGAAAGAGCAATTAGCTAGTGCCTACACAATATGTACTTTGAATTAACATTTTTTTGTTGTTTTTTTTAAAAAAGCTTTGCTCTTGTTGGGTGCATAAAGAAAAGAGGGGAAAAAGCTTAACGGCAAATACATCAAAAAAAGTCAAAAGACAAGTGATAAAGTGGGGGAAAAAACATTTGCACATGTGTCAACTAAAGGGCTAAGTCAATGTAAGAAAAAAAATCCCTACTACCTATCAGAAAATGAGGTCAGTGATACTTGAGTAGACAGTTCAATGAAAAGGAAATACAAATGGCCCTTGGACACATGAAAAGGTGCACAACTTCACTCGTAATAAGAGAAATGCAAATTGAAATTTCAATGTGATACCATTTCACATTGGCCAAGAACAAGAGGGGTAACACTGCTGGGAGGGCTGGGAACAGTTCTCCCCATCTCAGGGAAGGGTGAGGGAAAGTGCAACATGCCAGGCAAGTTGGCCATGGCTGTCAAAATGAAAAATGTACATCCTATGACCCAACGATTCCACTGCTAGGAATTTTTCCTACAGACACACTTAAAATTTGCAAAATGTCGTGACCTCGTGGCGCAATGGCAGCGCGTCTGACTCCAGATCAGAAGGTTGCGTGTTCAGGGCCGGCCCGTGGCTCACTCGGTAGAGTGCGGTGCTGATAACACCAAGGCCGTGGG
>NW_007728343.1:4954-17085 GCF_000696425.1 Galeopterus variegatus
CACCAGGCCAAGGGTTGAGATCCCCTTACCGGTCATCTTTAAAAAAAAAAAAAAAGAAGAAGGTTGCGTGTTCATGTCACATCGGGGTCAGGCCGTCAGTTTGGGCCGGCCCGGTGGCGCACTGCTACAGTGCCCCGCTTGGGAGCGCGGCGGCGCTCCCGCCGAGGGTTCGGATCCCACATACAGACCGGTTCCCGCTCACTGGCTGAGCGAGGGGCAGGCGCAGCACCGAGGGTTGCGATCCCGTTGCCGGTCCCGGTCCGGTACGGGCGCGACACTGAGGATTGTGGTCCGTTGCCGGACACGAAAAAAGACAAAAAGGAAAAAAAAAAAAATTTGCAAAATGTCACACCATTAAGTGAAAAAAGCAAGCTATAAAACAGTGTATATCATATGCTATCAATTCAGTTTATATATAAAATCAAGTGCCTATATAACTTTTAAAACTTTTCCCCTATGGCTGGGCACTTCGTTTCCATATTTTAATATTGTAATGCTGTGATAGACACTTTCGGTGCAAGAATTTTTGTCCACATCTTGGATTATTTCCTTCATCCTCACAACAGCCCTATGAGGTAGGGATAAACACCCCCATTTTGTACTTCAGGAAAGGGGTTTAATGGGGGTGAAGTGACTCGTCCCGTCCCGAGCACATAGCTGGAATGGTGAGATGAGACTCAGATCTGCTTGGTTCCCGAGCCCTTGCTTTAGAGGCCCCTCATGTACTGGGGGCATTTTTAAGGCTCTTGCTAAACCTTGCCAAATACTCTCAAGAAACCCAATATCAGTTTACACTCTTTATACTCCCACTGAGAGTGTCAAGCTCATCTCACCCAGACCAGTGTGGGGAAGGGCAGTATTTTCATTTCGCTAATCTTGTTACTGGACAACAGGGGTCCATCCCTTGGAGAGGGCAACCAAGATCAGGGTAGAAGGAAAAGTCCTTATTACTTGCAAGTATGGAGAACACTGGGCATAGCTCCCAAAGCAGTGTCTCCCCGAACAAGAGAAAAGGGTCATCTTATAGAGCCAAGGTTCTCGCCTAACTTCCCACCCAAGTTCTCATCGATGCATTGCATGTAAATGCAGGGTACAAGCTTGTTGAACTTGGATTGGTTCACTATGGGACATAGTTCATTGGTCAGTTCTGAAGCCAAATTTGCATTTGGATCCAGAAAGGAATGTGGTCTTTGGGCAACAGTGGGTCCTCAGGAAGTTGTCACATGGGCCAAGCCTTGTGCCCCCAGCACAAGGGGGCTGGTTACAGTCCATAGGTGGAGAATTGAGACTATCTGTAGTGGCTGACACATGACATTTAAAACAGGGACAGGTAGGTGTGGAGGTCCTGGGTCCTCCTTGGGCAGCGATTCACCAAGGTTTATCTCTGGGGCTCATATTCTACTTTCAGCTGATATATTTTGAGGGCAGTCTAGTATTTTGTGGTTTGTGACTTCCTGCCTCCTCCTGCAACAACAGAAACTCGGAACAAAGGGTAATGACTGGTTCACTTCCTGTCCTGGACCTTTTATCAGGTGAGCACCTGGGCATTTAGGAGACCATTGTTAACAATCTGGGAGGGAAAAAAATAGCCTCTCATAGTTTAAATTATCATGGCTTCAATAACTAGTAAATCTGAACATTTTTCATACATTTATTAGCTATTTGTACTTTTTTTTGTTAATTGTTCATGTTGGACTATAAGTATATTTTTAAAGTATATAAAGCATTCTTTTTTTTTTTTTTTGTCTTTTGTCTTTTTCCATGTCTGGCAACGGATTGCAACCCTCAGTGTTGCCCCCGTACCGGACCGGGGACCGGCAACGGGATCGCAACCCTCGGCGTTGCTCCCGCGCCTCGCTCAGCCAGTGAGCGGGAACCGGTCTGTATGTGGGATCCGAACCCTCCGGCGGGAGCGCTGCCGCGCTTCCCAAGCGGCGCACTTATCCAGTGTGCCACCGGGCCGGCCCTAAAGCATTCTTAATAATGTGACACGTCGATTCTTGTCGAGTCTCCATAAAGAAACTGGCTCATGTGGGCAAAAGCATCAACCCAGGCAATCAGATGGTTTGTTGTGACTCCCAGGTTCCTGGCTTTGTGCTGGAGACCCGCCTCCGGGAAGCCTCGGTGCATTCAGACCGAGAAATGTGACAGCAAGGCGTTGGGTGTGGAGCCTCAACAGAAACAGCACTAATCCACATCCTCCGTGTACTGTTTCCCGATAAGAGTGACAAACGCCTGTGGGCACCATCACTGGAATGACCCTTTCCTTCTGCTCCATTGTTGAGGCCAGGCTGGTGATGGCCTTGGGGCTCGCTGGCTGGGACACCAGGTGGCCGGCACAGCCTGCTGCGCTCAAGGTCCTGTGCGCCGGACAGCGGCCCTTCAGCAAGGTGCAGCTTTCAGAAACGGTCTCATTTACTCGCTGTCAAGACATCCACGACCTATTCTTGAATTCACACAAAATTTTATTTATTTATTTATTTTCCTTTTTGTCTTTTTTACTGACCGGTAACAGGATCGCAACCCTCGGTGTTGCGCCCACACCGTGCTCAGCCAGTGAGCGGGAACCGGTCTCCACATGGGATCCGAACCCTCGGCGGGAGCGCCGCCGCGCTCCCAAGCGGCGCACTCTCCAGTGCGCCACTGGGCCGGCCCCACATAAAATTTTAAAAAACACCAACAGCCCGGCTAATTCAGCAACTTTCGAGATGCAGCTGGTGCTCCTTTGCTGACCCCAAAGGCCCGGCCTTCCAGTTCTCGCTCTCGCCTGTATTCTGCAGATCCAGGCCTCACTGTGACAGCTGAGTGAGCTGGCACCGTGGGATGCAGAAAGACAAAGGCGCAGAGCATTGGTGGCCTGGTGGCGGGGGATAGCAAGAGAGGGTACGTGGAGGGCGCACAGTGGGCGCAGAACTTACACCTACGAAGAGCCCCTGCTCCAGCAGCTGCCTGGGGGACGCAGTCGCTGTCCTTGCTCATTCAGTCTGTCCCTATAAAATAATTTTTGTATGAATTGAGTCTTTTGCAGGCCCCAAACTGATACTTCCAGTGTCCTGGCAGCCTAGAGGTGGTTGGGCCTAAGGCCTGTCCTGGGAGGGTTCTTTTCTCTGTCGCTGCTAGTAGCACCTTCTCTTTCTTGCATCCATTAAGCACTAGGACTCCTTCTTTCTGTGTTTGAGCCCACTTTGCCCTCCTTGGCCTCCTGGTCTTTGGTGGTGTCAGCTTCCTCTCCCGCCAATGGCCTTGTACCTCGGAGCCTGGGAGAAGTCTTGGGCTCCTCTGTCCACAGGTGCTGTTTGGGCAGTGCTGGCTTGGACTCCTGTACAGCCCAACCCCGCCACCCTCACAGAGCCAGCAGTGGCTTCAGGCCTGGACTTTGAGTTCAGACCTCATTGAGGGGCAAGCAGAAAGTAATGATGAAGAGTCTGGCTGGAAATTCTGATCAACCACCAACTGCTCAATACCTCAGGGCCACAGTTTCCTGGTCTGTAAAATGGTGGATAATAGTACTTAAATAGGATGGTTGTGAGGATCAAATGAGCCGATTCAGGGAAATCACTTAGCATTGTAAGTACTCCTCAAGTGTTAGCTATTATCAATTACATTGCTACACCAAACACTCTAAAGCCATGTTTGGCAAATATGCTCCCTCAGTCCTCTTCAACATTCTGAATTTCCACACTATTTGTCCTCAGAGGTTTGAGTGGAGCCACAGAATACTCAGCACCACGCCCGACATCAGCCGCCAACTCTCTTAATTGACAGAAATAGAGTGTGCTTCCCCTAGCCACCTTGTAAACCAGCTCCTAGGTCATTAGCCATTCCTTAGAGCTCCTAGACTAGCTGAGAAGCTGTAAAGAGGGTACTGAAGAAACTTGGGGCATAATTCCTTTCTCTTAAGTTGCAGCAGTATTCCCAAGCAACATCCATATTTCCAAAAACCTCAACTTACAGTGATGAGAAAGATAATTATTGGAAGCCAACAAACCCAATTTTTGTCTTAGTCCATTTTGTGCTGCTATAATAAAATACCCAGGACTAGGCAATTTATAAAGAACAGACATTTATTGCTCACAGTTCTGGAAGGTGGTAAGTCCAAGATCAAGGCCCTGGCATCTGGTGAGGGCTGCTCTCTGCTTCCAAGGTGGCATCTTGAACACTGAGTCCTCAGGAGGGGAGGTACACTGTCTTCACATGACAGAAGGAAGAAAGGCAAAAAGGTATGGCTTTAAGAAGGGTATTTGTAAAGTATTGCATTTAGGGAATATATTAATTTAGGTTAAGCAACACTACCTGCTGTAATAGACAGACATCTCTTTGGCTTAACACAACAAGGTTTACTTCTCATGTTACATGTCAAACCAAGTTGGGCAGGTGGGGGGGGGCATGAAGTCTGCTCCATTCAGTTACTCAGGGGTCCAGGCTAATAGCAGCTCTGCCATCTCGTAGCTCGTCATCTGGAACACATGGTTCTGAGGGGCTACAGAAGAGGAGAAGAGAAATGGAGAATTATTCACTCTGGTTCTTAACTTCTTGATCCAGAATTAACACACATGACTTAGGTTTGTCATCTGTTGGCTGAAACTAGCCACATAGTTCTAACCTAATGGAGTGAAAGCCTGTGAAATTTAGGGGAGCACGGGGAATATTTGGTGAACACTAATCTTTCTGCCACAGAGATACGACAAACTACAAATAACCTGAACTTGGAATTGTTATTTCAGGTCATCGGTTATGATTCAGGAAACGGACCGGCAACGGGATCGCAACCCTCGGTGTTGCCCCCGCGTCTCGCTCAGCCAGTGAGCGGGAACCGGTCTGTATGTGGGATCCGAACCCTCGGCAGGAGCGCTGCCGCGCTTCTCAAGCGGCGCACTAGCGCAGTGCACCACCGGGCCGGCCCAACTAGCCACTTAGTTCTAACCTAATGGAGTGAAAGCCTGTGAAATTTAGGGGAGCACGGGGAATATTTGGTGAACACTAATCTTTCTGCCACAGAGATACGACAAACTACAAATAACCTGAACTTGGAATTGTTATTTCAGGTCATCGGTTATGATTCAGGAAACCAAATCGAGGAGTCATTACAGAGTATTTACTAAAGGTTATCACTTCATGTGTGGCTTTGGAATTAAAAGAAAACAGAAGATCTTAGTCCCAGCTAGTACATATGCCAAGTCACACCAGCCACTGAAATAAGGCACATGGAGCAGATTAATAGGCTATAAACTCCAGAAGGGGGCAGGTAAAATCATTGTGGGAGTAGAGAGGAGCTCCTCAAAATAGGGTACTCTTTTTTTTTTTCCAAAAGATGACTGGTAAGGGGATCTTAACCCTTGACTTGGTGTTGTCAGCACCACGCTCTCCCAAGTGAGCCACGGGCCAGCCCTAAAATATGTACTCTTGATCTTAGAAAGAGAAAAGCTTATATGGGAGCAGTTCCAAGTATATGTATATACATATATACCACAGTAGAAAAAAAAAGCAAATGTAGTATACTAATAAAAATAGTACACACCCATTGGTCTAATGCTAAATGTTAGTTGTTTAAAGACACTTCCCAACAAACACATACAGCTTAGAAAAAGTGGTTATAGATTGGGTAACAGGAAGTATTACTTTGCAATGATTAGGAAAGGTATTCATCCAACTTTCATATGTTTAATGAATGCCTATGATGTATATGACATTGTACATGAAATCTTTAAGCTAATGTTTACAGTCTAATTTGTGAATTTAAAAGGAGATTTTTAGATAAGCAGGTAGATAACAGATTAACTTTTTATTAACCTTTTATTTTGCTCAGCATCATTTATTATTACCATGTGCAAGGAAGGCACTTTGGAGAATATAAAAATGAACCAAACTCCATCTCAACCCTGAAGGAATTTACAGATGAGGTGGTTATATGAACCTGAACCATGTCTTCCCACAGCAATCCCTTTTTACTAATGCCAGAGAGAGGTATGGAGCTGCTGACATGGCTCAGTAGTCTGATCCCCTTGGTCTTCCTTGGGAAGGAACTTGAAAGATGAACTTCAACTTGAAGTTCAATGATGAATTTCCTAACATGAATGGTATGATGCAGACAGCATCGGACACCTTATAGCTGGAAAGGTAAATTCAGACCTCCAATCTGCAAATCTGTTGAAAAATTGGAATATTTTCAGATGTGGAATGATTGTCATACATCCAAACCATCTGAGGAGGCTTGACATTCTAGTGCTCTAGTAAGTTACTCTTAGTTTCCTTAGCTGAAAAATTTATCTCAATCTTCAGTCACAATAGAAATACTAACTTAGGTAGAAAACTAGAAAAATGTGTTAAAATATTATCTTTCAGTGTTAGTATCTACAACTAATTTTTCTCCTTTTATTATAAAAACTTTCTATGATAAGTAAGTTCAGGAATTTTATAATTTAAAAAGTACAGTAGAAAAAAGAAAAAGTTATTCAGAAGTTTCACTCTTTCATCAATTCTTTAGGCACTTTACATATAAGAATACTGACCTTTTGGGAACCATAGGGTAAGTTAATGAAGAACTCAGGGCAGAGATTTGTAGTTTACTGTTTAAATAAGTTGTAGTATTTGAGACCTGGCAGAGACTTTAAAGATGATGTAAAATAACTCCCTTGATTAAATCTATTCACTAATTTAACAAATGTATATTGAGCATCAGCTATATACTGGGTACTATGCTAGGCTCTGAGGATATAGCTGTACACATGGGGCTTACTGCCTCATAGAAAACCCAAGTTTTAAGACACAGCAACTCAGTGATTTGCCCAAAGACAAATATTGGTGACAGAGATGTATAAAAATAAATCTGGGTGTCCTACTCTTAATTTGATGCTCTGGGTGTCCTATTCTTAATTTGATGCTCTTTTCCACATTCCTTTGCTACTGGCCCTCTGAGCTGGTTTTTTTTTTTTTTTTTTTTTCCTTCTGTATTGAAGATGGAGTAAGAAAAAAAACATTTTCAATTAGGTGAGCACATTGGGTTGTACATACTGGAAAAAATTGTTAGCAGTTAGATTGAACTTGACCTACACTTCCTTACTCCTGGAGAAGTATAAAGTAGTTCAATGATTCCAATATGTACTATGGACAGGTAGGTGGACTCAGAGATCATTTCACTGTCTACATTGAAATGAAAAAAAAAAGGGAGAGAGAGAGAGAGAGAGAGAGGAAAAAAGAGAAAAAAAAGAGGAAGAAAAAAAGAAAATGAATATGTTGATAGAAAGCCATCCACTCTCATGGGAAGTGCTATCCGTTATTTGGAGGGTAGCCCTTCTTACTATTTGGGGGGTTAAAGTGTCCCTTATTCTATGAAATGATGTAGATAGTAGATGGCCATTAGTTCTTCTTAAAAAATGTTCTTATTATGAAAATGAAAAGTTGGCAACTCTATCAGTTTTCTCAAATTCTTTTTAAGTTTTACTGGCCTACAAAATCCAAAAGATTGCGAATCACTAAATTAAACACTGGGGTGGTTCAAATTCTCTTTGCTATAGCCTAGTGCTAAAAACTGAGTCTTTATTAAGACTATTTAATGACTGTGACTCACCTTTGAGTCTCAAAACAAAAAGATCCCTGAAAATGCTGTGTCCTCAGCAACATTTGGCTAAGTCTACAATCTCCTGTCTTCTTCAGAATCTTTCACTTGATGCTGAGTCATTTTCCTGGTTTATATATGTTTTCACCCTGACTGCACAGGGTGCTTTGAAAAATAATGACAAATGGGCCCTACTCCCAGATATTCTAATTTAGTTAGCCTCAGATGGGACTTAGGTTCTAGGCTGGGGTCAGGAGCTTCTCAGGTGATCCTAATATGTGTCCAGGGATGAGAACTATAAGTATGGATGTTGTTTCTTTATTAAATAGCTTCTATGGCACCAGGGCAGTTACACAGATGAACAAGCTGCAGGAGAAAAGCTGATTAGGAAAACAGGCAAAATATGACAAAGTGTTATAAGTGCTTTTATTTATTCTGTAATTCAACAAATATTAACTAAGCACTTAACAAGTGCCAGGGCTAGAGTAAAGGCATGCTCAGAGTCCTGTGGGCCACCTGCAAAGATCAGGAAAACTTCACAGAGGAGGCAGTAGCAAAGGGATTTGGAGGAGCCCTTCTTCAAGGTCTTCATCAGATAAGGTACAAAACGAAGGCACGAGAGCGAACAGCATGTGCTGGGCATGGAGGAGTCAGGTGGGCCAGGAGGATCTAGAGATGAGAGATTGGTTGGGTGCTGATGTGCCTAGCCTGAGAAGTTTAGACTTGATCCAGAATGCATTTTTTTGTTTCTTTCGGTGGCTAGCTGGTAAGGGTATCCCAACCCTTGACTTTGGTGTTATCACGGAATGCATTTAAATGACATTAAAGGTTTTTGAGCAAAAATGCACAAATGGGGTGTGAGTGCAGAATAGTGGTATTTGAGATAACTCAGACTGTTTTTTTTTTTTTTCCTTTTTGTCTTTTTTCGTGTCCGGCAACGGATCACAACCCTCAGTGTCGCGCCCGTACCAGACCGGGACCAGCAACGGGATCGCAACCCTCGGTGTCGCACCTGCACCTCGCTCAGCTCAGCCAGTGAGCGGGAACCGGTCTGTATGTGGGATCCGAACCCTCGGCGGGAGCGCCACCGCGCTCTCAAGCGGCGCACTGTAGCATGCGCCACCGGGCCGGCCCACTCAGACTGTTTTATATACAGAGCGATAGCTTGAATTTGCTACCTATTTAATGATTTGGCTGTTCATCTCCTATGCCCTCTGCCCTTGACTGATGTAATGAGACATTGTGACCTTGTAGGGGCACATTTTCCAATCATGAAGGGAGAGGATTCCACGTAGCTATTGGGAGGTGTAGCCCACTGTTTTTTTTGTTGTTGTTGTTTTGTTTTTTAAAAAGATGACCGGTAAGGGGATCTTAACCCTTGACTTGGTGTTGTCAGCACCACGCTCACCCAGTGAGCAAACCGGCCATCCCTATATAGGATCCGAACCCGTGGCCTTGGTGTTGTCAGCACCGCACTCTCCAGAGTGAGCCACGGGGCCGGCCCCGTAGCCCACTGTTTTTTAAGTGACTAATTGAATGTAAATAGAATTCACCATGGGCTGGGCCCTGGATTAATAAATTCAGAATGCCTGCCTGCTGCCTTCTTACCCAATTTCCTTCAGAAGGACTTGTTAGTGAATGTGGTACCTCTTATCGGGCTGTTTGTCTGATTTGCCTCTGAGCAAGTAAACAAAGCCAAAAGATCAAACTCTCCTTGTTCCCTTAGGCTCCCACAGCTACTCTGCACTCTTTCTTATCTGTATTCAGGACTCAAGGACACATAGGTCAGATTATGGAATCATCCCAGAACTAGGGACTATGACTTTCTGGCTAAGACACTCACAGAAGAAATGCTTCCTTTCCAGTTTAGGAAAAAGAACATTCAACCTAAGACAGTGGTTCTCAAATTCAGTAATCATAAGCTTCAAGACATGTCATGGGCTGAAAAAGTAGATTTGGGAGCCCCACTCCAGAACTACTGAATCAGAATTTCTGGGGCTCAGCCAAGGAAGCTGTTTTAAACACCTATTCCCAGATCATGCTGACCACTCTGAGCAATGTTACAAGTTGTCAGTAGTTCTGGTCAGTGGTGGCCTTTAGCAGCTGTTTGGGGTGGTGGGGGACAGGTCGGATGAGCCTCTAGATTCATAATCCTTTAGCTTGCAAAATATGCACCACGCTTTTTAGTTCAAGCTATTTCTAGGTTAACTTCTTAATTGAGCTATTTAGCTCAGCAGAGGACCTGAGATACCACAGATAAGAGAGAGGTTTAGGAGTAAGCATTAAGTATCTCTGGCTGTGTCTCTGTTATCCTTTCCAGTCCCACTTATCTCAAGAGCCAGATTTCTCAAAGGACAAGTAACCGTAAAGAGAATCAATGGGAAAGGTACAGATTCCCTTTCCTTGTCACACCCCTGTTAGAGAACTATGTTTAAGAACAGAACCTCAAAAAACACATCAACATGTTGGACAAAGACATTTCTCTCTTCTGTGTTTGCCAGCTCCTGGGGTTATAAGAGCACAAGTTTAGGCAAACACAACTCTGAGGTATCTCTTTACTTCCGGATTCACTGAAAATCCTTGTGGATAACTCATTAGTGACAATGAGTGTTAGATGCTCATAAATCCCCCACAATTCGTGGCTGAAGACATCTTAAATGTGTACTTTTGAGCTTTTATTGTCTTTAGTTGCTTCTTTAACATACTTTAGTTTGCGTGTACAGATTTGGGGTTTTAAAACTTGTTTTTAATTAAGACATGGTTTATTTTTATTGCTTGAGAGAGAAAATGCAGTCTAAGGGACTCAAATGTAATTTACAAACTAAAGTGCATCTGGGCAGACCACAAGACAAAAAAAAAAAGAAAGAAAGAAAAGAAAAGAAAAAAAAATAACATAAAGGCTACAAAGCCTGCCAGGATTCTTAAATTTACTCAGTAACTTCTTGGAGAATGAAAATCCCAGCACCTGCATTATAAAAAAAGCACACATTATAAATGTTCTTCTCTTTGAAATACCCAAATGAACTAGACTGAATTATGAACTAATGGCTTGTAAAAATTCACTTTGAGCAAGCTACTGAAGATACTAAATAAAAGAGGTAGGGAGAGACTCTGAGGAAACCCAACCTGCTGTTTATTTGTTTTATCAGTAATGTAACTCAAAAGTAGCCAAGTGGATGGCCAGCTTTCCCTGTGTTTTGTTTCCTTGGGCTAAGCCTGCGAATGCCAAGATTTAATCTAAAGAGGTTTGTGTTTTAAAAACTAACAACCAAGTAATAAAACACCTATAAAAGGGGTTTATAATGGAACCAGTGACAGTTTTGAGTGTAGTATTACAACTCTTCTGCTCTCCCTCTCCGGTTTTCTCTCCTTTCATCCAACTCTGTGCCCTTTGTCTTAGCTCCTTTCTCACCTTGCTGCCAAGAAGCATATAAGTAGGGGGAGCTCACACCCCAAAGTAGCAGACCATCTTTAAAAAGTGAAGTGTGTTTTGTGGTCTGCTTTTGACGACAGGGCTGCGCTGCTTGTTCTGTTTGTCTGAGATAAGAACTGAGATAGTTGCTCTAACAAAGTACCTACCTAGTTGTACAGTGGTTTCTAATGGGGAGTTGAAGATGCTGCTACTGCAAAGTGTCAGTGGCATGAAGATGCACAAGTCAACCAGGGGCAGGAAGTCTGAGGCCTCCACTCCCTGGCACCCTGCATCACCCCGCCAGGGCTCTAGACCACCCTGACTCTGGAGACAGACTTCACTCAACAGGTGGTTTTCCACCCAGGCCACCAGGCCTGAAACTTGGTCCTTTTTCAAAGCCATAGTTCTCCTCCGCCTCCTAAAGAAATGGCGCCTGGGAAGGGAAACTTCGTGCTCATTCTCTGTAGGAGGCATTTCTCGAGCTTTCCTTTTCTATTTTCTAAAGTCTCCCCTGCCAGCATTCCACCCATCTCCGGGAAGAACCAGGGACGCTCTTTTCGGAGAGGGCGCTGGGAGGCATGTGGGCAGCGTCAAAGTGGTCGTCTGGGCGGCCAGAGGAGCCCCCAGCCTCCCTCTAGTGGGCCTCAGGAACTCGGGGGGCCCAGGGGAAGCCTGGAAAACCTAACTTCGCCTTCAGCCTTCCTTAGAGCTCTGGCTAGAGCAAAGGGGGGAAGGGCCCCCCAGCGGTCTTCTCCCCACCGCCCCCAGCACCTCTGCCATCAGGCTGCACCGCCCAAGAAAGCACCCAGTACGCGGCTCAGAGCTCGTCAGCTCCTCGCAGGCCGGGAGAGGGCATCTTGAGGGGTAGCTCCCGCCTCCAGCCCGCGCCTGACATCCCCACTCCCACCCAAGGATGCCGCCGCCGTGCCCTGTCCGCAGTTGCTGAATGTCACCGCTCCCTCTTCCTCCTGATCAGGGTAGACACAGCTCCCGAGGCGTCCCCCACCCCAAAACTGCCGCGATCGCCCGAGGGCTCAAGGCCCGGGCGAAGGACGAAGTTTGGGGCCCACGGCGGCGGGAAGGGGGGCGCACCGGCGAGGACCGTTCCTCAGCCCCAGCCCTGGCGGGCACGCTCCCCGCCCCAAACGGCCCAGGCGTCCCCAT
>NW_007728343.1:17095-18171 GCF_000696425.1 Galeopterus variegatus
GGGTGTGTGTGGGGGGGGGGAGGATGCGAGCCAGGGGGCGGGCGAGTAGTCGCCCGGGACGGGACGGCAGAGAGGGTGGAGGAGGGGGCGGGATGGAACGCTCCGGGCTGCGCGCCCGTCCGCGCGCCCCACCGCGCGAGCTGGCGACTGAGAACCTCGAATTTTAACTTCGCGTTCCCGCCCGCGCGCGCCCGCCCGCGCCCACCCCTAAATCCTGCGGCCGCCGCCAGCGATCAGCTCTCACACAAACTTTAGCTGCGGGCTAGGGGGTTTGGGTTTGAGTGGGGGAGGGGAGAGGGAAAAAGCCTTCTGATTGGCGTTGTCTGCAGCCAATAAGGCCAAGCGCCTCGGCTGCGAGTAGACCAATCCGTTTCTAGAGGTAGAGGGGGCGGGTAGGTGGAAGTAGAGGTGGCGCGGCGTCTGGGAGAGAGAAAAAGGGCTGGGCCAATAGGTGCCCGGAAGAGGCGGGCCCAGCAGTCTGTTGATTGGTACTGGCAGTGGACCCTCCCCCGGGGTGGTGCCGGAGGGGGGAATGATGGGTCGAGGGGTGTGTCTATGTGGAGGCGAAATGACCGGCAGGAACCAGCCCCAATGGGCTGCGGAGTGATTAGTGAGTGGGTGACGGACAAACTCGTAGGCCAACGGGTGGCCTTAAGTGTCTGTGGTCTTGCCCAATGGAGCAGCGGAGGGGCGGGGCCACAGCTCGGGTTTAATGAGACTCCATTGGGCTGTAATCAGTGTCATGTCGGATTCATGTCAACGACAACAACAGGGGGACACAAAATGGCGGCGGCTTAGCTCCTACCCCTGGCGGCGGCGGTGGCGGAGGCGACGGCACCTCCTCCAGTCGGCAGCCGCGGCTTCTCTCTCAGGCAGCGACAGCGCCCCCGGCAGGCGCGGTGGCTGTGGCGCGCGGCCAGGTCTGTCACGCATCCTGCGCGTTCCCAGGGGGAGGAGACTGGGCGGGAGGGAGACGGGGGGGTATCGGGGGCTTGCGACGCCCCTCCCACGGGCCTCTGCGCGAGGGTCACCGCGGGGCCGCTGGGGGTCAGGCTGCCCCTGAGCGTGACGGTAGG
>NW_007728343.1:18211-56447 GCF_000696425.1 Galeopterus variegatus
TACTGGAGGAGGGACAAGCCCCGCCCCTCGGCTGGGCCTCTAGGGCTAGGGGCGGGGCTCGAGGGTGGAGGGGCGGGGCCAGGGTGAGTGGGGGCGGGTTCCGGGATTCGGAAGGCGGGGGCTGGGAGAGAATTTCTCAGTGGGAGTGAACTGGTAGGAGCGGTGGGGGCCCAGCGAGGTTTGGGGAGGATTGGTGAAGGGTGGATGAGAGAGCAAAGTGGCAGTGTAGAAACAGGTGCAGAAGGGAGAGTAGGCAGGGATGCAGTTTTGGAGATGTGGAAAGGGGACCAAGGGGTCTGTGAGTGCAGGTGAAAAGATGCAGAAAGGTGTGATTGCAGCTGTTTGGGAGCAGAGTAAGGATGGGTTTGGGTGTGATAGATGTTGAGTAGAGTTGAGAAAGCAGTGCAAGAGTAGGTGTTGGATTGTAGGAAGTATTGACCCATTCAAGGAGCAGGTACAATTGCTGTGATGGGAAAGAGGTATCTGGGTGAATCGGCATGTTGGAACAGGAAGAAGGTTTGCTAGCTTTGGGGTATATGAAGCATTTTAGAAAACATGGAAGGAGGGGATGGTTATGCTCGGGAGAGTTTCTGAAAGATGATGCTAAGACAGCAGAGCAGAAGTAAATGTGGATGGAAGAAAGGGAGGCTGCTTAGAACTTGGAAAATATATCTAGCAGAAAGTCTCATAGGAACAGGGGATTTAGGGGGTGGGGGTGGGAAAAGGGGGCAGGTGTGAAGAAAGTGGGCAGGGCGATAAGATTCTTACCTGAGAATTTTTTGTTTCGATTGCCTGTCCAGGGATCCGAATCTGTGACCTTGGTGTTATAAGGCTGTTCTCTAACCTACTGAGATAACCGGCCACCTTTTTGTTTTGTTTTTGTTTTTTTTTTCTTACCTGAGAACTTCTACTGAAGGTTAAAAATTGGGGGAGGGGCGGGGAGAAGTGATGGTTTAAAATAAAAAGATAAAGAGGAAGGTTTTTTTTTTTTTTCTTTTTGTCTTTTTTCGTGACCGGCAACGGATCGCAACCCTCAGTGTCGCGCCCGTACCGGACCGGCACCGGCAACGGGATCGCAACCCTCGGTGTTGCATCCGCACCTTGCTCAGCCAGTGAGCCGCTGGTCTGTAAGTGGGATCCGAACCCTCGGCGGGAGCGCCACCGCGCTCCCAAGCGGCGCACTGTAGCAGTGCGCCACCGGGCCGGCCCTAAAGAGGAAGGTTTTAATATTAAAGGAGGCACTCAGGGGATGAGTGGCCAATGGTGAAAACATGGACAGTAGAAGAAGCTTTGTTTACTAGTCACACCTAGTCCTCTGAGTAGAGTGGATGTGATGTCACTGCTATTATACCATATGTTTATTTTGCACAGTACTTGTGAAACTGTCAGGTGTAAAGTGTAATGTGAGTGAAAGGTAAATAAGGTGAGTATTGGAAGGTAGTTGAGGAAGTTTGGTAAATAATTTTAATGTGCTTTAAAAATTTTCACGGATTTTTATATACCGATTAGAAAAAGATTTAACTAAGTGATCGGGCTTCTACTTATAGATAGTTCTCTACAACATACATGCAGTTTTCCATGTGTGTATGTGTGCCTGCATTTGTATCCAGAGAAAAGGAAATTGTCTTATGAGAGTAGGGATGTGTGGTCTGTGGTTGATCAGTCTTTGCTTGCAGAATGGTAAATGATGCATGGATGGGAGAAGTGGGATGAATGGATATCTCTTTCCTAGAATCCCTTAATTTGCATTTTCAAAGCCCCTTTGCGCACCTTTTTGTAGGACTCCCACGGTCTTCTGATAGTTGTCTTCTTGTAGACCTGTGAAAGAGAATATGCCACAATTTTTTATCATTCATTCTACTGTTGCTGGATATTTGAGTTGTTTCCAGTGTGGGGCAATTGGGAACAAAGCTGCTATGATCATTCTGGTGCCATGTGCACAAGTTTTTCTGAGGTGTACACCTAGGAATGGAATGGCTGATTCATAGGCAGGGTGACCATTTATCCCAGTTTATGCCTGTTGTCCTGGTGTAGGTGTAATTATTACACCTTTAACTCTGAAAAGTGTCTGCCTGGGTTTGAATGATGAGTTGTATGATTGCCCTAGTCATAGTGTGTGCTTTGTCTTCACCTTTACTAGGTACCAAACTGTTTTCCAAAGCGCTGTACTATGTTACACTCTCTCCAGTAATATATGTGTTCCACTGCTTGTTGTCTCCAACTGTCAAGTCTTGTTAGCTTTTTAAATTTTAGCCAATCTGGTAAATTTTGCATTTACCCAACTAGTAGTCAGGTTGAACAGCTTTTCATATATTTATTTGGATTTCCTCATTTGTAAAGTACCTGTTCAAGTCTGCTCCCCGCCCCCCCGCAGCCCCTTCCCCCACCTTTTTAAAATTTGAGGCTTGTGAGGCCGGCCCGTGGCTCACTCGGTAGAGTGCGGTGCTGATAACACCAAGGCCACGGGTTCGGATCCTATATAGGGATGGCCGGTTTGCTCACTGGCTGAGCGTGGTGCTGACAACACCAAGCCA
The DNA here is from genome assembly GCF_000696425.1 of Galeopterus variegatus. Taxonomy (NCBI): domain Eukaryota; kingdom Metazoa; phylum Chordata; class Mammalia; order Dermoptera; family Cynocephalidae; genus Galeopterus; species Galeopterus variegatus. The sequence goes on from NW_007728343.1 coordinate 20,746, forward strand.
AGGGTTGAGATCCCCTTACCGGTCATCTTTTAAAAAAAATAAAAATAAAAAAATTTGAGGCTTGTGTGTTTTATTGCTATTTAAAAGTTCGTTATTTACTGTGAATACAGGTCCTTTGTTATGTGTGTATGTTACACATACTTTCTTCCATTCCATGTCATGCCTTTTCACTCTCTGTATGGTGTCTTTTAATGAACAGAAGTTAATTTTAATGGAGTCAAATTTATTGGTTTTTTTCTTTATGGTTAGTGCTTTTTGTGTCTTGTTTTAAGACTTATTTCCTACCCTGAGGTCAAGAAGATATTCTCCTATGTAGTAGTATCTCCTAAAAGCTTTATTGACCTTGACAGATGTATAGCTATGAGTAAAATACACTCTTCTTGACCCCCAACCTTGCCATTACAGATCTATTTTTGCTTTCCTTGATTTTCTTCTATTCTTTGTCTTGAATTTTTACTTGTCTGCCACTATAACTACGACTAGGTGCTGACTTCCCCTGTCTCTTAGGAGAAAATGGTCATATAGACAGAAGTTCAGTCAGATTAGATTTTACAGGTCTCCAGCTGACTGTATTGCCCTTTTTCCTTTCATGAGCTAGCATTTTATTGTGTTCCCGCTCTGTGTCTGCCACCATCCTTGCTTCTTTCATATTTATCTCAGTTATTCCTCTTAACAGTTCTGTAAAACAGGATTGTATTCTCATTTTTACAGATGAGAAAATTGAGATTTAGATTGATTTAGTAACATGACCCATGTTCCACAGCTGAGCTAGCTGGCAAAGTGGGGAGTGGATCCCTGAACTCTCTAGATACTTCCTGTTGCAGCACACCTACTTGTTGAATAAAATTTCAGAAGCCTATTTTTTGAAAATATCCAAAATGAAAGAGCAACTTCCTTACTTTTAATGTAACGTGCCCTAGTTAAAGCACAGAACGATAACTATTGTGAAACTGGATAAAATGCGTCTCTGTGTATAGCCAGTGGACCTTAAGTGGTCCATGGATGGGTGATAGAAGGTCTGTTAACCCTTGAAAATGTATGCAAACATATGTATGTATATGTGTTCATTTTTAAAAGTAGATCTACGATTTTCTTGAGATTCTCAAAGGGGGAACCCTAATTTGTTACTAGGGTGTACTGGGTATCTGGTCTGAAGACATTTGTAATAATCTCTTTTCAAAAATAATCTTTAAAAAATTCAGATGTTAGTTTTTTTCTTAATACATTGTTCTCAGTCTTTGCAATTAATATCTGACTAAAGCTAGTTTGTAATTAGGGAGAAATCTAGGATTGAATAGGAATTTTTAAATGCCAAAAAAGACACTCTAAATTTAGTTGATTATTTCTTAAGCGAAAGCGCTTAGTTATATCATCGTCATTACTAATCAGTTGTACCCTGGCTCCAAAGGCCTGATGACTTCAAATGACTTTTCATCTTGTCTCTAAAATCCTCTGTTTTACAAGGGATCAAATTTCCTGTGAGGTTCCTAACAGTGTGATTAAATTTTAGAGACTGAAACTATTGAGCACTTACATGCAGGGACGACTATGCAAACCTAATTCATGGGTTTCACCAGGAGATTTGGGACATGTCTCTACTAATGATGATGATGTTGAAACTAATCTTTGGTAGGGATTATGGAAACCATAATAGTTTATTGATGGTTCAGTTATTGTTTGTTGAAGCAGATTTACACAATTATAGTTTAATGACATAACAAGGATATTGTCAGCTAGGAGAGCATGACATGAAAAATTAAACTTCCAATTAATATAATATGTATTAGTTGAAATGATAATTTTCATGATGATTTAGCTTCTTAGAAATCCTTAGAAAACATTATTAGCTTATGAATTGAAAACTCTCTATGTTAATGAGTAGTGGGAAAGAACTTAGTATTACTCTGAAAAGGTGGGAATTAAATATTCAGTTCAGCTAACATTTATTGAGTGCCTGCTCCGGGTTTGCTGCTAAGTTGGACTCAAGTTGAACAAGGTCCGTGTTTGAAGAGAGGAAGTACTTTTGTTTCTTCCTTTCACTCACCCTTCTCTCCAGCCTATGGTGGATGGATACTATTGCCAGAGTGATTCAAACATTCAACAGGTATTTGTGTGTGTGTGCAAACTTCACTATGTGTTATTGTGTCACCTGTTCCTACAGTGGCTTCCTTTTACTTCATCTGTCACGTTTATGTGACACAGCCTGGCTTTTGCCACAGCCAATTTTCTTACCCCTCTTCATCATGTACTTGTTCTAGGCAGGCACATGAACTCAGTGTCCTATTTGTTTGACAGCTCATACTTAGCTTCATTGCTTTCTCCTTAATTTCGTCATTCATTCATTGATGCATCCATTTAACAAATAGGTATTGAACTTGATCACCTCTTGTGATCAAGTTGTGGTTCTGGGAAATCCTGGGACATAACAAAGTATGCGTCAATACTTTATTCCTTTCTGTGACTGAATGATATTCCAGTGTATGGATATACCACATTTTGTTTATCTGTTCATCTGTTGATGGACATTTGGGCTGTTTCCATCTTTTGGCTATTGTGAATAGTGCTGTTGTGAACTTGCATACCTGTACTTATTTGGTATGTATTTTCAATAATTTTGGATATATAGAAATGAAATTGCAGGGTCATATGGTAATTCTGTATTTAATTTGAAGCACCAAACAGTGCTTTATTATTTCTTAACTGCTTCTCATATGTTCTGTCTCCAGCTTTGCTTTGTATTCCCCATAGCACCTACCACAGGGCTGCATGCAGGGAACATCATCTCACTAAGTATTTGTTGTTCTTTGATTAGTATTTATAACCTCACCTCCCAATTCACATGTTTTCGGCCTCAAGCATTAATTTTAGGGGAAATAGATGCATACAGAACTCGAAAGATAATGAATATCACCATGTGGATGATGTTTGATGTCAGATGTTTGTTAACTGAGGATGCTATTTTGAACAACTGTGTCAGTAGCCTGAGCTGGGTGGTGATAAGGAAAAATAAGTCAAGGTCCCTTCCCTTAAGCAGTTGATGTTGTGTTTTGGAAGATACTGTTAAGGTTTGTGAATGCTCACTCAGTTACACAGTGGACTTTGAAAAAATCCAGGAGCTTATAAAAGTAAGAGAGCTAAAAATAATTGTTAGCAAGTAAAACTCAGGATGACAAAAGAGTAAATTCTATTATTAATCTTTTGTTTTTTTCTACCACTGTTTTTGGCTCATCCATAATCTCATGACTCGTGTGATGACACTAATTTTGAAACAACACACAGCTTTAGTAAAAGCTTACAGGAGGCCTTGCATAATACTTATGATCCAGGATATTTTGACTCTTCTATGCTGACATGAATATTTCTGAATAGTGTTGATGTTTATATAATACCAATGAAGCTAAAAGCTCAGAGTTGGACTAAGCATTTCTCTAGATCTGTTTAGAATAGTTTATAATGAATGATGTAAATACTGTTACATTATATGATGCTATGATACAACATAATTTACTGATAATATGTAGTTAAAAATAAAATGATTTACAACCTTAGAAAATACAATAATTTAATTTGATGTAGCATGAATCCCCAGGATTAACTTGGGATGATTTGCTACCTTTTTGATAGCCTTTTTGTCAAACTTTCAAGTTTTTATAGAAAGAAATGAAAAGAGAATAATGATTTTATTTATTTATTTATTTTATTTATTTATTTTTTTAAAAGATGTCCGGTAAGGGGATCTTAACCCTTGACTTGGTGTTGTCAGAACCATGCTCACCCAGTGAGCTAACCAGCCACCCCTATATGGGATCTGAACCCGGGGCCTTGGTGTTATCAGCACCACACTCTCCCCAGTAAACAACGGGCCGGGCCAGGTATTTTATTTTCATAGGACACTTTAATAGAAAGATCAGGACCAAATGCAAAAAAATTATGGGGCCTTGGTGTTATCAGCACCGCACTCTCCCGAGTGAGCCACGGGCCGGCCCAAGAATAATGATTTTAGGGTTTTAGTTTGTGATAGAATGTTCTGTCTACATATGAAACAAATCCCAGTACTCTGAAAAAGAGAAGTGATGTGGATAATTCTGAATCAGGAAAAAAAATTATTTCTATTTGACTTTTGAGTGAATTATTCATTTTTTTTAACTGTAGATTTGTCTTTCTAGTTAGATACTGCTTAGGCTAAAATGATATTGATTTTCAATCTATTCTCTTAGCTTATGCCAATTTACAGTGGGACCAGTGGGATGTCAGAAACAAATCAGCCTAAGGTTAAAAAATTTGCAGTGGATAATATACAAAGTGGATAATATACATGTGTTTATTTGAGAATTGGCTACAGATAAGAGGCTCCTGATTTTGTTCCTCTCCTAGCTGTGTATTTTTTTTAAACACAGTGATTCTGCTTGTAGCAAAGAGCTGTTGAGTTACATCTGCTTCTGCCTAATTAACTCTGTTGGTTGGTGTCAGATGAGAGCTTATTTTGAGATTAAATTGAGGAGTGGGGTATGTATTGGTGGCTGGGGGAAGGGAAGAGAGGATCTAAGGTTGCTTGGTTGTTTTGTATAAGATCAAAATACAGTTATTCACAGTTGTTGTTTTAAACTTATTTTTTGCCTTTGAAGTAGAAATGATCACTACTTTCCTAAAATGTGACCTGTGTCAATACATATTTACTATTGTGAAAAACAAAACAAAACATAAAAGAAACAAAAAACTCAAAAACCAAAAAATACACATTTACTATTATGGAAACTGGTACAGTACATTCTTCTCCTAGGTGAAGTTATTGGTCAAATCTTGGTAGTTCAATCAATACCTAGGTGCTAGGTAGCCTTTGGGACAAATAGAGTTGGGACAAATAGAGAATGCTACCCAGGAAAGTTAATGCCGATTTTGAAGCAACTTTTTTTTTTTAATTAAAAAAAATTTTTTTTTAAAAACAACTTTTGACTCTTTTTTCCCCCCATGTAAAATGTTTTACCTGCCTGGCTATTTGAGTAATAATGGAGTGTTTTTATGATGTGATTCTTTCTTAGGAAGGAATCTATTACAAACCTGATTTAAAAAATTTGGAGAACAGATCTGACCTTAAAGAAGAGTGAAATTTACTTACTTCTTTAGGCACTTTCCGTGGGGCTTCATTTCCTGTCACAAATTCCGTGTTCATAAATACCCCTTACTGGTCTGAAAGAGTTGGTACATCACCAAATGTAGTGTACCAGTAAACTCATTGCAGCTGTTTGTCTGGAATTGGAATACTTGTAGAGATCCGTAGGTGGTTGCTGAATTGACGGGATGTCCTCATGTCCAAATGAATATTTACTTTTTTTCTTTTGGCAGATTTGCCTGAAGACCTGGACAATCTTCAGTTTTGTCATGGACTGTTAAAACGTTTGGAGTTCCAATTCTGGTATTTCCCTTATTTTATTACATTTTTAAGATATAAAATGTCGGTCTTACTAAAATGTGTTGGTAATTGATATGAACGAATATTTCAATTGTGGGTAAATATTGTGGTAAAAGCTTGTCATGAGGTGTATTTTGGGTATTTATTAGTTATGAAATGCATTTTATTTTAACGTTATGTTCATTTGCTTGGGTAACCAAAATGCCTAAAAGCAATTTTGCATTATTGGACACTTTCCTGTGACATCTTCTGCTTCCTGCAGTTGTATTTTGTGTAGTCAAATTAAATTAGTTGTGATTCTGAATAGATGGTGAAAGATGAAATAATTACTTGGATACAGTAAAATGTCTTCTAATGAAATTTTGCCCCAAACCATTTTACTTTGGAAAGATCAGTTTCCTGCTCTAAACTTAACTGACACAGAATTATTCCTGTGTTCTATCCAAAAAGTGGTTGTACTGTGAAAGCCAATGATTTTATTCCTAAACACACTGTGTTCCAAGTCTAACATTTTTGTCCACAATTTATATAATGACACAAAAGGGAATGCTTATTAGATTTGTAGATGACATAGATGACAAAATCAAGATTCAAAGCAATCTTTAATGGGTTGGAAGGTAGATTCACACCAACTAGGTGAAATTGAACTGTAGTAAACTTTAAATCCCAGCATTTAAATTTGCACAAAGAAAGGGATGGAAAGACTCAACTTGACAGTAATTTTGAAAAAGTCTGGGATTTTCAGTTGGGCTGCATGCTCAGCATGGCTAGTTGTATGGCAGGGCTGTTAAGGAAGTTTTTGTAGTCTTGGGTTACATTTGTAATTGGATAATGCCTATACTGCCAGATTTTAAGATGGGCATCAGCCAGACTAGTGAGCAACTGAGAAGGTGGTGCTTGGAAACACAGTGATACATGGGAAGGTTAAGGAACTGGGACATGAGTAGTCTAAGGTGGGGCTGGAGGTAGAGTGGGGTTTGGTTGTTAGTGGTTTTAAAAATATACTTGTTTTCAAATCTTTGAAGGCCTGTCATATTGAAGAAATGATAGGAATGTCTTGGGATTATTCCAGGGGAACTAGGACTAGTGGGTGGAAGATATGGGGAGGCAGATTTTTGCTCCTATGAGCAAGAAACTTATTACATCTAGAGCTGTCCAACAGTAGGGTGAGCTGCCTCAAAAAGTAACAAACCTCAATCACTGGAAATATTTTAAGTGAAGACATGATGGCTTATCTGTTGGGGATATTGTACAGGGATCTTTATTGGATAACTAGAGGTTGGACTGGATGACCTTTAAGTCTCTTCAGCCCCACGTTTGTGAAACTGAGGGAAAAAAATGGAGTGATCACAAAGAGGACAAGCCTGCTTAAATAAACTACCTCTTTCAAGCTGATTGTTTGAACAGTATAGTTCAGTGGCCCAGTTTTTTTTCAACACTCCATGATCTTCGAAAGCAAATGTTATATTCTTTGGTATATCTGGCTAATGTTTTGGAGGAAAGATATTATTTTTCACTTTTAGGTACATTCCATCTAAATAAATAACCAGTGATAACTTTAATTTTGTTATTTTATGAAACATTTTTCAAAGTGCATAGACGTTGCATTTGATAGAAGTGATGAATAGCTACTGATCATTGAATGTTAGATACTCTGTTTACTTTGTCCTCTCAACAATCCTGTGAAGATATTCTAGTATTGCCTAAGGTAAAGAGACTGAAACTTAAGTCATTACCCAGAGTTTCTCTACTAGTTATTGGTAGAGCTGGGATTCAGACCCATGTTAGTTTGTCTGCAGAGGCAGAACTAGCTAGAGCAGGCAGTCTTGGTTCAGGTGAAAACAGTGCTGGACTTGGATTTTAGAATAATGGCATTTGAGGGGCTGGTTACCCATGTTAGTTTGTCTGCAGAGGCAGAACTAGCTAGAGCAGGCAGTCTTGGTTCAGGTGAGAACAGTGCTGGACTTGGATTTTAGAATAATGGCATTTGAGGGGCTGGTTAGTTAGCTCAGTTGGTTAGAGTACAGTGTTGATAACACCAAGGTCAAGGATTCAAATCCCCATACCAGCCAGACACCAAAAAAAAAAAAAAGGCATTTGAGTTTGAGCCTTAAGTCTGCTATTGACTGTTACTTTGGGTGAGTTTCATCTTTCCCCAAACCTCAGTTTACCCACAGAGTTGTCCTGCAGATTAAATGACAAGTTACATGTGAGCATACTCTGTAAACTTTATAAAAAGAATTAAGATGTGGATATTATCATTGGATAGCAAGATTGGAGCCCAGGTCTGGTCCAGTTCCCAGGCCAGGACCCTTTCTCCTGGTGCTCTTTTTGGATGTACTCAGCATCACATTGGAGATCGCAGGTGGTTTTTGTATATACCAGGAGTCACTCAGAGAGCAATACCACTGTCTACCTGGAATCAGATTTGTATGAAGCTGACTTGTATAGAGCTGTTTAATGAGATAATTAGCTATTAAGATAACTAGAGTGCTACATTATTTAAAGGTGAAGGGTTTTGTTATTATATTAGTTTCAATTTTCCAACCTGTAGGTTAGAGAGTATCACAGACCCTTTGCAAAGGGATGGGAGGATATGTTTCCATAGAAGTGGCTAGATGGGAAATTTTCTTATGTGTGAGACTTGAGAAGTATAATACCTAGCTGAAATCAGAATTATTACACTTTGTTTTTTAAAGTTTAAGATTTCTTAAAGTAAGTTTAATGTACTTCCATCAGATTTTTTGTATTATAGACTTATTCTTTGATGTTTTAACATTTTATGTTTGTGATAGACATATGCCTTAAACCACTTTTATATACTTGTACTAATTTCAATAAAGGTAATTAATCCATTAAATATATAACTTAAATGTGATCTCTCAATGTCCTATAAGTGACTTTATAAATAAGTGGAAAATCCTAAAAAAAAATCCTTTTCAGATTGTGACCCAATTTCTGGTTGGAAAATATAGTCTCTGTGGCTGTGTTACAGAACACCTGCCTGTTGTTGTTTCTGTGGTCGTTTTACATCTGAAAAAGTAATACTAAAGAATCTTTTATTTATTTTAGAAGTTCCATTATTAAGAATTTTTCCCCTCTTTTTATCCTTTAAGGTCTTGATTTCCTAGTTAAAGATGTTCTTTGCCCGAATGCTGTCTTTCCTGTTGGTAAAATAAGACAACTATCAACATTGCCTGTTTGTCCTGTTTTGAATCTCTTAAGGATGGATATTTGTAAGATGTTGCTTACTTGGTCTGGAATACTCTGCCCATTTGTTGAATAGTAAATGACTTTCAAATGTGCAAGTTCTGTTAAATACAAGGAGAACCTCTATGGGTAACTCTTATATTGAGGAAGTCATTTGTCAACCATGGTAAAACTTGCAAACCCACTTTATACAGAGTGGATTCTTGAAGCTATACAGAAAATAAAAAAGCAAAAGCAAAGGCCCTCTGAAGAGAGAATCTGCCATGCCGTCAGCACTTCCCATGGGTTGGACAAGAAGACAGTCTCTGAACAGCTGGAACTCAGTGTTCAGGATGGGTCAGTTCTCAAAGTCACCAACAAAGGCCTTGCCTCCTATAAGGACCCAGACAACCCTGGGCGCTTTTCATCAGTTAAACCAGGCACTTTTCCTAAGTCAACTAAGGGATCTAGAGGTTCATGCAATGATCTCCACAATGTGGATTGGAATAAACTTTTAAGGAGGGCAATTGAAGGACTTGAGGAGCCAAATGGCTCCTCCTTGAAGAACATAGAGAAGTATCTCAGAAGTCAAAGTGATCTCACAAGCACCACCAACAACCCAGCCTTTCAGCAGCGGCTGCGACTGGGGGCCAAACGTGCTGTGAACAATGGGAGGTTACTGAAAGATGGACCGCAGTACAGGGTCAATTATGGGAGCTTAGATGGCAAAGGGGCGCCCCAATATCCCAGTGCTTTCCCATCCTCACTCCCACCTGTCAGCCTTCTCCCCCATGAGAAAGACCAGGTAAGTGAAGAAGAAATGTTCGTACATTCTAAATAATGCCTTTTTGATTTTTACAGTTTCAGTTCAGTTTTATGTGGACAAAAGATCTAAGTAAAGTTTGATAAAATCAAATGTTTTGCCTTAGAGCAGGACTTTATATTTTAAAATGTTTATGGTGGTTTACAATATAAATTGTTTTATACTGCTTTGCAACGTAATGAGGATTTCCTTATTGGTTGGCTAAGAACATAAAGTGACGATCATGTGATTTGTTTTTTAAACTCTTAATTGCTAATCAGTGAGTGCTCAAGGGACCGGGATAGATAACTTAAGTTCTCCTTTCTTAAGGCAGGGTCATACATGTTTCAAAAATCTAAGAAAAGCCATTGTATGTTTTTCTTTTTATTATTATTTTCAGAGAAAAAGAATCTTTAGATTTCTCATTTTAATACTGCTAATCTATGCATTCGTGAAATTGTTTTAATACACGACCTAAATTCTCTCGTTCCAATTTAAAGTCATTTATTATTGTCCAGTTCCGAGTATGTGTAGGTGAATGTTTATTTTGTCTCATACATTGTCTTTTTTATATTCTTTGATTTCTCTGGGCCTTATGTTATTTCTGTATTATTTATAAATATATGGCAGAATTCTCTGTACATTATCGCTATGATTTTCAGTCTTTGACTAGGATATTCCTTTGTTTTCTTTTTTTTTGGTGGCTGGCCAGAACGGGGATCCCAACCCTTGATTTACTTTGGTGTCACAAGGCTGCACTCTAACCAACTGAGCTAACAGGTCAACTCCCTGTTTTGTTTCAAAGCTACTGAAAGTAACTCCCAAACTAAAAGCAAAGTAGAGTACAGCAAGTTATTTATAATTCAGGCCCTTCAGTTTTTGGACTTGTCTGTCTGTTCTTTGGGTGAGCAGATACATTTGTTTTTGTTTTTGGTTTTTTTTGGATGGATGGCCGGTATAGGGATCAAACCCTGGATCTTGGTGTTAAACTAGTCCATGTTTTAACCCACTGAGGTAACCAGCCAGCACTGAGTAAATACATTGGTGTCAGTTAATTTTACATCTTGTAAACCATTAACTGTTGTTGATAGAAAATGTGGTTGTTATCTGTTAACTACATTTTTAGAAATAATTGAAACACAAGTATGGGGAAGAGTTGTACTCCTGATGGCTTGCTTTTCCTCTTTGGATACCACAGACCCCTAAAACGGACCCTGTTTCCTTCAGTGCTTAGCTGGTAGGGGCCCAGATCTAGAAACTAGGTAAGACCAGGTGGTTTGCCTTTCCATGGACTGATCTGCAGTCTGGCATTTATTTTTATTTTTAACTGTATTTTTATTTTATTAGTTTTCTGCCACATTTATTTTGTCTTTTGGTGGTAGTTGTATTTGTGTAACCAGCCCTCAATTCTTTGTGATGGAATGTGGGCATAGAGAAAGAAGTAAGTAAACCTATGACATTTTCTTCTTAGTAACATTTGTTTAAAAAAAATACAGAAAGTGACTCAAATCCTAATTCCTGTGTCTGACAGTCACATTAAACACCTCTGTTTCTCATAAATATTTACCTAAAAGCTTATACCATGAGGAAATTCTTTAAGGGAATATAGAGCCAGCTCTTGATGGATTTGGATATCCTTGTTTTTAGAATATATACACTACCCTAAGGTATGTTAAGGTTTTATAATTATCAGGTATGTGGACTAATTCAGGCAGCTTTTGGCAATTTAATAGTATGTTTCAATAATTTTGTGATCCAGGGGATAATTTTACTTGTGATAGACGAATCACTACAGATTTTCCTCTTCTTCTCTTTAACCTTACCCATTATTTCTTGCTAGCCTTATCATTATTTTTTGGGCAGCATTTGTACGGAAGTATTTTTAGTCTGAAGGAAAATTCATGTCTGAAAGTGTCTAGGATTGAGAACAGAGTAATTTATTGCTTGGCATGCAATTGTTACTGCTCTTTTTATGATGCTGATCTTTAAATTGTCTAGTTAGCATCATTGTATAAAAAGAAAAGCAGAGAAAATGTGTCCTAGAATTTGTACTGGTTGAAATTTGGAGATTAGTTGTATTGAGTAATCATAATTGAATTCTTATTAAGAATAAATTTTAAAAAGTAATTTGTTAAAACCAATTTGAAAACATGTTTGTATTGTGTACGAGGAGTCTTCAGAAACTTCATGGGAAGATTCATATTATCTTTGAATTCCATTTTTTAAGTACCCTTGTATTACAATAGCATTTTCCTTGAAAAATGTAATAAAGTGTGTCATAATAGATTAAAGGTGGTAAATAGTTTTAAAAACATGTAAACTTGCTAAGTACATTAATGTAATGCAAATTCTTAACCTGAGATCCATGAATGAGCTTGGGTAGGTAGCCCACAAATCCCCTGAAATCGAATGTCAAGTCATGTGTACATCCATATGTTTTTCTAGGGTTAGAGTTTATAGCTTTTATCATTTTCTCAAAGGGATCCAAAATGTCAAATAGCCAATGTGAACATTTTTTGTACTGTAGGAAATAGTTTGAATTTCTTATACTAAAACCATAATATGCCAGTTGTTGACTTTTTGATTATTCTTGCTTTGGCTGCTGAACTTGGATCTGTATGTAGATTGATTGTACTATAGTTTAATGTATAAAGGACCTTTTCTAATATATTTGAAAGATACTATCATTGTTCTTGATGTGCTAGAAGTCAGAGTTTGGGCCGGCCCGGTGGCGCACTTCTACAGTGCGCCGCTTGGGAGCGCGGTGGCGCTCCTGCCGAGGGTTCGGATCCCACGTACAGACCGGCCGCTCACTGGCTGAGCGAGGTGCAGGCGCAACACCAAGGGTTGCGATCCCATTGCCGGTCCCGGTCCGGTACGGGCGCGACACTGAGGGTTGTGATCCGTTGCTGGTCACGAAAAAAGACAAAAAGGGAAAAAAAAAAAAAAAAGAAGTCAGAGTTTGCATTGTGGGAGGAAATTTATGATATAAATGGAAACTATTCAGAGATGGAGTGATTTCAATTACAATTTAGTCAACTATTGTCTTTCAAAGAAGCTGTTATTCTGGTTACTTTTGTTGAACAGTTGCATTTAATTGTAAAAAGGAAAATAAAAATAGTAAAAATAATAACTACCATTTCATAAGTATTAAATGCTGGCAATAGGCACTATTCCAAGTGCTTTATATTTATTATCTCCTTGACTCATCACATTAATTGTGAGGGAGATAGATCACTACTCTTATTTTACAGATGAAAAACCGAGGCTCAAAGCTTAAGTTATTTGCCCAAGGTCACTTACAGAGCTGGTGAGTGGTGAAGCCAACATTCTGAGGAGACAGTTGGACTCCAGAGTTACTGCTGGGCAGTATATATATGGTCAACAGGGGTGGCTTGTCATTAACAGTGAAAGTATTTCTTTTTTTTTTGACCAGTAAGGGGATTGCAACCCTTGGGACAGTGTGGTCTGTACCATACTCAGCCAGTGAGCGCATCGGCCATCCCTATATAGGATCCAAACCCACGGCCTCAGTGCTACCAGCTCCGCACTCTCCCGAATGTGCCACGGGGCTGGCCTGAAAGTATTTCTTCCAATTCCTGAGATGGTTAGCAGCAGTTTTCCCCCAGCAAATAGATTTCCAGCATTTTAAATTTGGTAGTTGCAAAGAGCTTATTATAGTTTATAAAACAAATACTATTTATATTAGCAGTATGGGAATGCAGTGGGGAAAGTAGTAAATCTGTGTCTAATTAGATTTAACATCATCATCATTCCTTTGCGTGACTGCTACAAGGAATACAATGCAAGTTAAAATAGAAGAGCTCCTTTTCTGAAATGTAATTGCACATCTTCTGATAGTCTAGAATTCAAATTGGCTATTACCACACTGTCTCTTTAGCGTACGTTCCTTGTATTTATTTAAGAAAGCTCTTTTTGGTGAAGTGATATGGAAATGAATTAAACCACTAAAGATAAAACTTTATCTTTGACTCGGTGGGGGAATTCCTAAAGGATAGTATTAGTGTTTCTCATTAAAAGTGGTAAAGCTCAATTAGGTCACATTATGAGGACTTTGGAAAGTCAAATATTCTGAGAGACTTCAGTTGTCACCACACAGTTTGTAGCATTAAGCTTCCATTTGAACATTTGGGCTTTAGCATTTTTATAAAATCAGTTTAGTTTCAGTTTTAAACAGATTCTTTGGTATTTCACTTTATTGAGAATATCTTTCTAAAATTTATTGTGTCAAATTTTAGTCTGTTTCCAGTGCAGTACATAATATGGGAAGTCTCATTCTAGGCTGGTATAGTTGGAAGGTATGACATCTCTAATATCAAGCAGGGCTTTTGATGTTTGTCAGGCTCTTTTACCTGCCTGTAATCCTGCACCAACAATGCCAATTGTCGAGCTTTTTTACCTGCCTGTAATCCTGCCAACTGGGCCAATTGTCGAGCTCAGTCTGGGTCTAAAGCTCACAGACCCCTTAAGCCCGTTATCCAGACTGGGTCACAAACCCTTCACATGCCAGGCTGGGTCCCAGACCCCTCACACGCCAGGCTGGGTCACCAGACCCCTCACACACTAGGTTGGGTCACCAGACCCCTCACATGCAGGTCTATGAGCTAGGTAACTGGCAAACAGGTCCTTGGAAGCCATAGGTTGGAGAGCATGGCAGAGTGTGTGGACACCTGAGGCAGTCAACGCCAGCCAAGTCGCAGTGCAGTGCCTCGTGGGCACACTAACTCCACCCACACACAACTTATTTATAAAGAATGCACCACACCACTCCCAACCAGACCCAAGGTGAGGGGGCCTAATTAAATTATTCTATTTTCCCAACAATTTTTTTCTCTTGAAGAAATGAAATAACTGCATTAGAATCTCACAGAAACCTTCAAAGATAATTACAAAAACAATGATACTGTCAACAAGAAAAAAATTTTAAATGGAAGAGTGAATGAGTCTTTCTATTGCGCACTCTGGAGCATGACAGCTTGCTCCACTTTTAAGCTTTTATCAAGATGGGACTTGTCTAGACTTCTAACGAAATAGGCTTCAGGTAAAATAGAAACATTATGTCAGAGGATTTTTGATTGTTAAAAAGAACATTCATTTTAACTCTTTGGATCTTAGATATATTTGATACTTTTGGTACCTTTTTACAACACATGATCCTGTCCTCATTGATCAGCAGCTTTCAGGAATTACTGTCATATTCTATAGCAGACAGTACCTATTTGGTTTATAACATCTACATTTGTGATACTTTCAGTACTAAGAAAATCTATATTTTATAACTTTGAAGTTATTTAACAGTTAAGTGCTGTTTGCTGGTTTAGTCTGATTGTATTTTGAATGACAAATATTTTATTCATCCTTTCCCTTTTATTTAATAGATGGTTTTAATGTTTCCCAGAATGAAGGTCTGTATTCTTTTTGGGTATTTTATCTTTGTATGCTATTTTTAATACGCAAGAAATGTGATTCTTTTGTTATTGCAAAAGCGCATTTTGATGGTAACACTCATTACTTTTTGTTTTTATTTACTTTATTTATTTATTTTTTTAAAAAGATGACTGGTAAGGGGATCTTAACCCTCGACTTGGTGTTGTCAGCACCACTCTCCAAAGAGAGCCATCCGGCCATCCCTATATAGGGATCTGAACCTGTGGCCTTGGTATTATCAACACCATACTCTCCCAAGTGACCCACAGGCCAGCCCTCTTTTTGTGTTGTTTATAAACGTCATTTTCTTGACCCTGTATGTTAAACTAGTAGATTTGGTGCAACTATTCTTCTCTAGTCACACCAACTTTAAAAATGTGAATCTGAATCTTCTCAGGTACTTTCATCACTCTATTAATGTTTCTAAGTATATAAACATCAATTAGCTCACCAAATTAAAGTTAGCAAATGAGTCAGGCATGTAATTTGCTTGTGACATTTTGAGTTAGCAAGGCCATGAGGGAAGTATGTTTTTGTGTGTGGGTGCTCTTATCTCTCTGTCTTCAGGTGGTGACGGGAAGTTTGTACATGTAAGTGAAGGAGGCATGCAGTGCCTATTGTGAAATGCTAAATTCACTTACTGTGCTTCTGCTTGGGACCTGACCACTTTCCCCCGACTCCAGGAGTTGCAAACTGTACATTACTGTTTTTCTTTATGTAAGTGAACCTTTTAATTAGCAGAATATAATGTACAGAATACATTTTTTTTTGTTTTGTTCTATGAAAGGTAATATTCTGAACACTCTGAAAAATTAACAATATAGGCAAAGTTCTAGAATGGATGATACTAGATTTAAACTGTGAGGCTGGTCTCTACAGAGATACAAAATAAATACTAATCAGTGGTCTAAGCAAAATCCAGGAAGGATTTGTGTTAATTTGACAAGTGGGTTTAGAATTCTTTAGCCACTTTTTTTTTCAAATCAGCTTTGTTCATACATCCTTTCTCTAATTTGCTTTACTTTTGATGTTTGATAAACCAGCTGCAATTTTGTTTCATTAACAAACTTAACTGGTTAACAGATGCTTGTTTTGGCTTGATTACTTACTTTCTATTAGAAACAGCATAGGCATACGTAGAAATCACGCTGGGCCTTTTCCTGTCTGTAGCTAGACAGGCGTTTTAGAAGAGCAACTTGATTTTATTTACAAGTTCAGTTTTTGTCCCTCTGTATTATTGTAGGTATACAAACATATTAGTTCTTCTTCCCCCCATCAGGGAGGTCTTTTGTTGTTAATCCTCCATCTGTTAGTGCAGTACACCCTCCTTTCCCCCCTTTTTTTAGTACTGCAAAATCTTAGCATGCAGGCAAAAAGTATTGCGGAAGAGATAATTGAGGTATCAGTGACACAGTTCAAGAGAAGGAATGGGACTAGCCTGGTCAATTTAGATGATTTCTTCCATCTTCTTTGATGTCAGTGAGCTGCCATATGGAGAGCAGTGAGGCCTGCAGGAAGGAGGTGAGCCTTGGTCTGGGCTGCCTGGGATGTCCAGAGTGATGTGGGCTGGGAGCCAGAGGCAGCACTTGACTGTTCCTGTAGTAGTTTCTGATGCAACCAGTCCTGCTTTTTATCCATGATTTCCTGCTGTGCTTGTGACCCTCTGTAATCGTTAAGTGCGAATGATGAAGTTCAACAGAGAGTAAAGATAATATGAGGTAAAAATAGTAAGAGGAGAAAAGAATGCACAAACTAAAATCCAGTAATAAGGATATCAAAAGATGATTCCTATTTGATATTTGACCAATCCATTTCTAAAACTGGTATTTTAATATCATGTAGACTCTTCTGTGCTATAACAAAACCCCACCTCTAGCTATTGAGCTTTGAGTGGGAGTCAAGCAGCAGAAAACAGGATCTGGAGGAAGAGTGTGGGCTGTTTGAAGAACATCAGCCGTTCACCTGGACTCCTGGCAGAATGTGAGGAAACCTGGAAAAGGTAGGCAGTGCAGGGAACCAAGAAGATATTTCCCCCTTAACTTTGTAATTTACTAAATTGCAATATTTCAGAAACATTGAAAGAGTAGTACAATAAATGCTGTCTTTCTTTTACCTAGATTCACCAAATGTTAACATTTTGCCACTTTTATTCTTTCTCTTCCTGTATGTATTTATACTGCTTATATATGTATGTGTATGTATATACACACATATATTCCTAATTTTTGGCTGAGTTATTAGAAAATAAATGGTAGAGGGGCCGGCCTGGTGGCGCACTGCTACAGTGCGCCGCTTGGGAAGTGCGGCGGCGCTCCCGCCGAGGGTTCGGATCCCACATACAGACCGGTTCCTGCTCACTGGCTGAGCGAGGTGCGGGTGCGACACCGAGGGTTGCGATCCCGTAGCCGGTCCCGGTCCGGTACGGGCGCGACACTGAGGGTTGCGATCCGTTGCCAGTCACGAAAAAAGACAAAAAGGAGAAAATAAATGGTAGACATTATGATATTTCACCCCTAAATGCTTAAATATGTATCAAAAACATTCTTTTATATACCACCATACTATATCTCATACAAAAAATTCAGCACTGAAAGAGTGTTATCTAATAGATAGTCTGTTTTTCCCCAAGTGGCCCCAAACTGTCATTTATAACTTTTGACTTTTGATCCAGGATCCAATGAAGGGTCAGTCCTTGCATTTGGTTGTCATATCTCCTTTAATAGAGAGCAATTTTCCCTCCTTTTTGCTTCTGAAGACATTGATCTTCTTGAAGAGTCTAGGCCAGTTGTCTTGTAGTGTGTCCCACAATTAGTATGTGTCTGATCGTGTCCTCATGATTAGATTCAGAGTAAACATTTTTGACAATACTGCATGGGTGAGGTTGCATATTTCCTCTTGTGTCATTATCAGGAGATAAGTAATTTTAGATTGTCTTATTACGGGGGTGCTCAGTTGGTTTAGGTAGCAACTCCAGATATTTCTTTATAAAGGCATCTTTTCCTTTTTGTAATTAATAAGTAATCTGTGCAGTGATACTTTTTGAGATCATGTGAGTAACCTTTCACCCAGTCTGTATTAGTTTTCTTTTTTTTTTTTTTTTCTCCTTTTTTTTGTTTTTTTTCGTGACCGGCAATGGATCGCAACCCTCAGTGTCGCGCCCGTACTGGACCGGGACCGGCTACGGGATCGCAACCCTCGGTGTTGCGTCCGCACCTCGCTCAGCCAGTGAGCGGCCGGTCTGTATGTGGGGTCCGAACCCTCGGCGGGAGTGCCGCCGCGCTCCCAAGCGGCGCACTGTAGCAGTGCGCAACTGGGCTGGCCCCTGTATTAGTTTTCTATTGCTGCCGTAGTCAATTACACCAACTTAGTAACTGAAAACAACACAAATTTATTGTCTTACAGTTCTGTAGGTAAGAAGTCCAACATGGGTTTCATTGGGTTACTGTCAAGTGTTGGCAAAGTAGTATTCTTTTCTGGAGGCTCTAGGCTCTAGGAGAGATTCTGTTTCCTCCATTTTTCCAGCTTCTGGAGGCTGCTCATGTTCCTCGACTCATGTTCACCTTCCTCCTTCTTCAAAGCCAGCAATGTCACATCTCTCTGACCATTCTTCCATAGTCACATCTCCCTCTGACAACACCTAGGACATCTTCTGGGCTTTTAAATGATTCATGTGTTAGATTAAGCCCACTTGGATAATCCTGGAGAACTTCCCTATCTCAGAGTCCTTAAGTTAATCACACCTGCAAGGATGTTTTACCTGACATATTCACAGGTTTTGGGTATTAGGAAGCAGACATTTTTCGGGGGCCATTATTCTGCCTGCCACACAATGGTTTCAGTATCCTCACCTAAATCAAATTTTGCATTGAGGATTACGAATCTTTGAAGGTTTTTGGACTGTGGTGTATAATGGTCTAAGTCTTCTTAGAAAGGAGTGAATCACAGTTTATACGAGTAATGCTTTGTGAAAGGAGTCAAGAGGCCTCAGTTATAGGTCTTATGGTACATTCGGAACCATTTCCAGGAGGGCAGGAACAGGGGCTGCCTCCTGCCTTCACTTTGCGTCCCTTTACTCACAAGTTGAAGAGCTGAAGAATGAATTTGGTAGTAATAGCTTCAGAGTTTTAGCAATAGGAGTGTGGATGTTTTTTGAGAAGTGCATTTAAGGTTGTAGAGAATGGTCTGTAATTTATTTTATTTGTATATTTATTTTTGGTGGCTGGCTGGTACAGGGATTGGACCCTGGACCTTGGTGTTAGCAGCACCACACTCTAACCAACTGAGCTAACCAGCCAGCCCTGGACTCTCATTTAAATGCCCACAGAGTGCAGGAAAAATATATAAGGCAATTTAATAAGATAGGCTCTTTGGTGATATTTTAAAGACTAAGTAACATCTGAAGAATTTTATGTCTGTTATTTAAATTAGAACCCTCAATTAGAGAACTCTAGGCTGAAAAAGAAACTGATTTTTTTTAAAAAAACTAACATGTAGGTGGATGTATATTATTTCAGTTCTTAGTAAAAATTCAGAAAAATAAACATCAAATTAAGGCAGTGAGTCTCTGGAATTCTTCATTTCCTTTTGTTTTGTAATGTTTTAGCAGAATCTTCTGCAGTAGCTACAGTTAGTTGGAACGCTTTGGAAAAACTGACTGTCCTAATTGTTAAAGAAAAACTGTTTAGTTATCAGCCTATAAATGTGCTTTCTAGAGCTGATAAAAAAAAGGTGATCTTTTCATCTAATGAGCTCTGACCCTCTGTAAACCTTCTAACTTATCTCATTATCTACCAGCTGCTGAAATATAACAAGATGCCAACAATTACATCCTCATAAAGCATTTATACTCACTTATAAAATCACCTCTTTACTGGAAAATTGTGTAATATCTTGATTTCAATTTAGCATGGTATATTGGTTAGCAATAAATCTTGCTAGTGTGTGAACACAAGCCTGCAGGCAGTTTGGCGAACATTGATCAGATGCAAATTGTATGTATTTTTCTCGCTTCTAAAAATTTCAGAACAAAATGAAATAAATAGCTACTATTGAGAGCACCACTTTTTAGGTTGCTTTTATTACTCTGACATGTATTTTGCAGACAGTGCCTTAAAATCCACGATTTGTGTCTGTGACCATTTAAATTCCCCATTTAATCTGTGACACACAACAAAAGCAAATGAACATGGTTAAAATATGTATTAGTGCCTTGTAAAGTGTGTATTATAAGCAGTTCACATTAGATTTGAAAGCTCTGCAGAAAAATATGTATTAGTGCCTTGTAAAGTGTGTATTATAAGCAGTTCACATTAGATTTGAAAGCTCTACAGAAAACATACAAGAAGATATTTTTTTTTTTTTGTCTTTTGTCTTTTTTTCTGTGTCCAGCAACGGATCGCAACCCTCAGTATTGCCCCCGTACCGGACCAGGGACCGGCAACGGGATCGCAAGCCTCGGTGTTGCTCCCGCACCTCGCTCAGCCAGTGAGCGGGAGCCGGTCTGTATGTGGGATCCGAACCCTCGGGCGGGAGCGCTGCCGCGCTTCCCAAGCGGCGCACTATCCAGTGCGCCACTGGGCCGGCCCCATACAAGAAGATATTAACATTAAACACTTAGGGCTTACTGTATTATCAGGTTATGATCTAAGCATTCAATATGTACAAAATAATTTTACATAAACCCTGAGAAGTACTGTTATTAACTGAATTTTACAGATGAAGAAACAGGTGTAAGAAGGCGACTTGCCCCAGGAGTACACAGGAAATGTTGGAGCTGGTGTTTCAATGCTGGTACACTGGCTGCATGTAGTATATCCACTTCGTGACTCTCTATACCTCTCGTTTATTTGCATGAAATCAACATATACTTATTGAATTCTTGTAACATAAAAAACAGTGTACTAGGCTTTTTTTGTAACTATGACAGTTACAAAAAATAAACCATATTCAAATGGTAATTAAAATTACCAGTTGAAACATGCCAAGGCAGGCAGCTGTGTGATTCCTTCTCAAATGACCAGTGGGGTGATCTTCATTTTCAGATCAATTGAAATTTTCTTTTCTTTAAGAATGAATAATAACAGCCAGCATTTATATAATGCTTTAACCATGCGGCAGGTACTACTTTAAGTGCTTTACGTATAATAACTTGTCTAGAAGGTAGTGCTACTTTTCATTCTTAGTTTACAAATAAGGAAACTGAGGCACCTGAGGTTAAAGGACTTGCCCAAGGTCACATAGGTATTATGTGGTAGAGCCAGGATTCAAACCCAGGCATCCAGGCTCTATCCATGGTCTGTACACTTAAACATTATACTACACTGCCTCTCATCTTCCTCAGGAAGAAAAACGTCTTTTATTTATTTATATAGGGATTCGAACCCGTGGCCTTGGTGTTATCAGCACCACACTCTCCCAAGTGAGCCATGGGCCGGCCCTGAAAAACGTCTTAAAGAGAAGGTACTGCAAAGAGTTTCACAGTACGTTCTTGTAAACATGGACCTCTAAGTGCTTTCTTTGTGTTTATGATAGGAGTCACTGAAAAGATTGTTAAAATTTATAGTGTGACATCAATTAAGGTAGCTTTTCCCAAATGATGTTCTGAGGAAGAAGGAAGTACTCTTAAAGGTGTTAATGATGCTAATAATATTCTGAGATTTAAAGTCCCTGAGAAGTTCTGACATTTACCTTGCTGAACCCAAGATGATTTGATGATGGGTCCCTCTCCTTTCCCTTTCTCATAACAGCCATTCACTTATCTAGAAATCTTTACATTTGGTTAAACACAGTTTGGATAGCAGTGATGTAAACTTATACTGCCAGTCCCTTTCCTCATTTCTCCTAAGTACACATCCCAAAGGAAACCATTGATTAATTGAATTTGGAGTTTGTGCTTCAGAATAGAAAACCAAAAATCATCAAAGTTATCCCTTGTCTCTATTATATGTGTATTGATTTAGTAAAACTATTGTATGATAATTCTTAAAATATAGGATAAAATTTTAGAGTTGCATGATATATATTTTTTTTCCCTTTTTTCGTGACCAGCAACGGATCGCAACCCTCAGTGTCGCGCCCGTACCGGACCGGGACCAGCTACGGGATCGCAACCCTCGGTGTTGCTCCCACACCTCGCTCAGCCAGTGAGCGGGCGGTCTGTATGTGGGATCCGAACCCTTGGCAGGAGCGCCGCTGCACTTCCCAAGCGGCGCACTGTAGCAGTGCACCACCGGGCCGGCCCCGAGAGTTGCATGATATTTTTGAGATCACCAAGTTCAAGGTTTTTACAAGGGCCCCCTTTTATGGGGTTAGTAGACCCCTGCAATTGTTGGAAAATGAGTATTGTTCCAGAGCCTCTTGTCCCTCCTCTCCTTCAACAGGTCATTTGACGTAGGCCAGTGGTTCCTAAAGTTTGTTGCATATTAGAATCACCTGGGGAACTTTTAAAATTGGGTGCCCAGATCGCACCCCCACACTGGTTATTTCAGAATGCTGGGAGTGAGAACCAGGCACTGGAATTTTTTGAAGGTCCCAGGGAATGCCAGCATGCAACAAAAGTTTGGGAATCACTGGCTGAGGCTAACTTTCTTCTTTTATAGATTTTATAGATGAGCAAACAGGGTGTACTTATGTGGTTGAGGAAACTCTCTAGAGGTGTTACTTGGGCAGGGCCCTCATTCTTCTTAAAAGAGATTTTAGAGGGCCGGCCCGGTGGTGCACTCGGTAGAGTGCAGCGCTTGGGAGCGTGGCGGCACTCCCGCCGAGGGTTCGGATCCCATATAGAGACCGGTCCGCTCACTGGTTGAGCGCGGTGCGGATGCGACACCGAGGGTTGCGATCCCGTTGCCGGTCGCGGTACAGGCACGATGCTGAGGGTTGCGATCCCGTTACCAGTCACGAAAAAAAGACAAAAAAAAAAAGGAAAAGAGATTTTAGAGATCTTTCTAAAGGAACTTTGTGGGGAAGTGGCTCTGGAGCCAGAATGCTTAGATTCAAATCCCAATTTTTCTTCTGGGTCAATACAGTGGGTGACCCAGTTTCCTCAGCTGACAAATGGAGGTGATATTAGCACCAACCGTGTAGGGTCACTCTGTCCCACTGCATGGCCCTGAGCTGCTGAGGTGGTAGGCTTCCCACAGGCCTGACAGAGAAGGCAGCTGAGCAGAATCCAGGGCCACAGAAGGGACAATAGCCACTGGCATTCCCTTTGTAGTCATCCTGGTCTTGAAGGAAAAGTTGTAAACTGATGTCATTATCACTTCTAATGAAGACTTCCTCTCCTGCTCTGGTCACATAGGCCACGAATGGCTAAAATCTGGGTCTTTTTGTGAGTTTTTTTGCTCCACCTCTTGTTACTTAAATAATCAGAAGAAGGATCTGTTTTCAGACTAACACAAGCTCATTGCATAGACTTTGGAAAAATACAGAAAGGGTTGGTGATGATATACTGTCATTGTAAACTTCACTGCAAAGATAACTACTGTTGGTTTGTATTTTCTTCCAGTCTTTTTTCTCTTTTTTCTACGTGTACAAAGGTACTTTAAAAAGCTTGTGGAAAAATAGAATTGAAAGATAATGTGAATCTTTCCATGAACTTTTTTTTTTTTTTGTCTTTTGTCTTTTTCCGTGTCCGGCAACGGATCGCAACCCTCAGTGTTGCCCCCGTACCGGACCAGGGACCGGCAACGGGATCGCAACCCTCGGTGTTGCTCCCGCGCCTCGCTCAGCCAGTGAGCGGGAACCGGTCAGTATGTGGGATCCGAACCCTCGGGCGGGAGTGCCGCCGCGCTTCCCAAGCGGCGCACTTATCCAGTGCGCCACCGGGCCGGCCCTTTCCATGAACTTTTTGAAGTACTCTTGTATATATTCATGTTTAAATAAAAAGAGGAATATGTTAGCTATATAATTTTGTATCTTCCTTTCCAAATTTGAAATCTGTTGTGAACCTTTTCCCACGGTCTTGATTATTCTTTGAAGTATATCTTTAATAGCTACATAGTTATTTCTTCTGTCTTTATTATTCAACATTTAGGATGTTCCTAATTCTTTACTGCAAATCCCATTCATTATATCATTTTGTCCATGTATTTCAGTACTATAACCGTTATCATCCACTTATTTTAAGTCTTTTGTATGTTAGTGTAGGTATGTGTAGGGTATAAGATCTGGGTAGTATGTACCTGAAGGGTTTTAACTTACTGTTAAATTAATTCCTTGGTATGATCTTTTTCTTGACATTATAAGTGGGATCTAACATTACATTTTCTAATCAGCTCTTTTTTTTAAATACAGGAAAGTTATTGATTTTTATATATTAATTTTGTGCCTAGCCACCTTAAATTCTTTTTGTTTATAATAATTCTTAGTTTATTATCTTGGGTTTTCAGGGTATCTAATGCTATGATCTGCAAATAATAATAGTTTAAATTTTACTTCCTTCTTTCTAATTTATAGTTCTTAAATATTTCTCTTGTCCGATTTTATCCAGGTAGTACCTCCTTACTGATGTTAAAGAATACTGGTGATAGGGGATGTGTTTTGGGGGAGTACTTCTATATTTTCCCATTAAACATGTATTTACCATGTTAAAGAAGTTTCATCAGGTATGGATTTTGAATTTTATCAAATGCCTTTTCAACATTTATGTAGATGATATTATTTTTCTTTCCCTTTTGATCTTTAATATGATTAATTCTAATAATTGATTTCCTAATATTTAACCATTGTTGCTTTCTGGGTATGAATCCCACATGTTCATGGTATATTTGTTTAATGAGTGACGTTCTCTTGAGTAGTAAATTTTCCTGACATATTTAAAAATTTGAGTCTTGATAAATTCACCTGCAACATTGTAGAAACATGACTATTTAGTAAAGAAGTGTTCTTATTAGTAAGCTTATTCTCTATCACTGGTCCTTTTGATACGTTTGTCTTAGGGGACCAGATTGTGTGTGTGTGTGTCCTTATGCAAGAGAGATAAAAACCCAATATTGGGTTTTAGAAGCTACTATATAATACGTTGTAATGCATGGTATATCCAAATCTGTGTTGGAACAAACCATAACAGTTTTTTACTAAAATAATTTAAGCTAAACATTTTTTACCCTTAAATTGAAAACAAATAGTTCTAATGGATGATGGTACTTGAAACAGGAGCATAGTATGGTTGAAAGAACATGGGCATTTTAAATTTAAAATTTGTAATTTTTGATTCTTAAGAAGTCATAAAAGTAATACATACGTAATGCAAAAAATTTGAACAGTATACAGAAATACATAAAGAGTAAAAGTTGTTCCTCATTGGCCCTGCATGTTCCCAAAACAGCTTTTCAAAGGCAACCATAATTAGTGGTTTCTGTGCATTCTGCCAGGCCCTTTAAAAGCACTTGAAAATAAATATTATACATGCATTTATATATTTTTTCTAACAAAATGTTTTGGTGTTTTTTGTTCTTTTAAATTTTGTTTAGGTATATAAGAAATGGATGAGTACATTTTTTGGAAAAAATGCTCATAGCAGAAAGAAAAGAAAGTCACACAAATGCCCTGAGTCTCAGTTATCTCATCTGTAAAATGGGAATGATAAAGTATGTTTTTTATAGGGCTGGTAATAAGATTTAATGAGGTTATATATTTAAGTGGCCTAATGCAGTACCTATTCAATAAGAGAAATGAGCTAGTTATTTTGAACATGTGTCAGCTCTAGAATTTTTATTGATTGATTGATTGATAGATTGCAGCTGGCCAGTAGGGAGATCTGAACCCGTGAACTTGGTGTTATAAGGCTGTGCTCTAACCACCTGAGGCTCTGGAATTTTTAATGAAGAACATTATGTAACTGTATGGTCTATCAGTGATCTTTTGATTTACTCAGTCCTCTTTCAAGGCCCTATTTAAAAAAAAGGAAGATCTTAAATGTTTTCCTTCATAGCTTTGTGTGCTATAAATATGAGTTCAGTTTAATAGCACAGTTTTTCTTCTTTATTGGTTACTTAGATTGCTTCTTCCCTACTTCCTTCAAGCAGTTAGTTCAGTGTTTCTCAAACCAGAATGTGCCTCCATCACAATTTTTGCCAGTTTCATACACCATCTGTATTTTCTTCTTTTTTTCCTTTTTCTTTTTGCTGGCCAGTGCGGGGATCGAACCCCAGACCTTGGTGTTATCAGCACCATTCTATAACCAATAGAGCTAACCGGCCAGCCAACCGTATTATTTCTTAATATTTTCTTTCAGATTGCCCCACTAAAAGGCATAACACCAAATAACATTCATAAAAAAAGTAAAAATAAAGTATTTGGGGGGATAATTAGGTTTATTTGGATTTGGACCAGATATTAAGGGGAATTAATGGCATTAATGTTAATGTTATTCAGTATGATAATGGTATTTTGGTTATCTAGGATTACATCCTTATGAGTTAGGAGATGCCTTCTGAAGCATTTAATGATGGAGTGTCATGATGTCTCCAGCTTACTTTCAAATAGTTCAGCAAAAACCATAACAAAAGTTTGTGTGTATAAATATGTGTGAGTATACATAAAGATAGGAGGCAAAAATGTGAACAATTGGTGAATCTAGGTATCATCATCATCATCATTATTATTTCATAGCTATGATAACTACAGATAGATGCATGTTTAACTGAGTGGTGTCCCGGCTTAGGGCAGATGTCAGTCTAAATTATTATTGGTTTATTGCTCAGAAATTGCTCTTGTAGTGAGTGGTGTCCCGGCTTAGGGCAGATGTCAGTCTAAATTATTATTGGTTTATTGCTCAGAAATTGCTCTTGTAGTTGGGTTTATGCTGTGGGTTTTTTTCTTTCTTTTTTTCCTGCTACATTGTTCCTGCTGTTATTTGGAAGGCAGTAGGATGCTTTGCTTCTTGAACAATGAAAGGATCCAGGTGTTCAATATATACTGCTCCTTCAACTTTTCTGTAGGGTTGAAATTTTTTCAAAATGTAAAGTTGGAAAAATAAATGTAATTAGAATTTTCATTAAAGATTAAATTGTCTCACTTTTTTGTACCTTATTGGATTTACTGAAAAAGGAATTTATATCCATAGGTGGAAAACAAGTATTCCTTGCCATAAATAGAAGGTAACTGTAAAGGTTATTTTTTAAAAAAGTTTTATCAAAATGTATGTGGATACTGTTGTCTGTCAAGGCTTCTGAGCCTGAGGCCAGCTCTCTCAGAAGAAGATTAGCAAGCATTAAAGAGGTGTTAAAGACATATTAGCATCAGACTGAGACTTTCTCCTTGACTTAATGGGAGAGTATGAAAGAAAATTGAAAAGGGAACAACTTTCTCATTCTGTGTGATTCAGTTCACCTCAAATCATCTGAAGTCTTATGTCATAGTATCTTGAGTACCACTAGTGATAGAATTTGGGAAATACTGCATCAGGTGATTTAAGTGTAAAGTGTTAAAAAATGTATATATCTATTGAATTCTGTTATAGTGCCCATTATGTCTTTTTTTAACCTTCTAGGTTGAATTATGATCATCATCATTATTATTTCCTAGCTATGATAACTACAGATAGATGCATGTTTAACTGAGTGGTGTCCCGGCTTAGGGCAGATGTCAGTCTAAATTATTATTGGTTTATTGCTCAGAAATTGCTCTTGTAGTTGGTTTTTTGCTGTGGTTTTTTTTCTTTCTTTTTTTCCTGCTACATTGTTCCTGCTGTTATTTGGAAGGCAGTAGGACGCTTTGCTTCTTGAACAATGAAAGGATCCAGATTTTTTGTCTGTCTCACATTTTGTTATCTCGGTACAAGACTCAATTGAATAAAACATATTACCCATCTGGCCTGGAAATCTCAGTGGCACTCAAAATAACTTACTAACAAGTTGTTGGATCATGATATCTTGAGATTTTCTGAAAGTTCAGCTTCTTTTTTAGCTGTTGCTAAGAGAAATTTCATTGACATGAGGGACACGAGGAAATGTCTGCACACTGCCAGTTGTTTTATAGGCATTTGGCTCTGCCGCCTTGCAGATGGTTAGACTCTGGGTGGTGGGTAAATGTGTGCTGATTATCTTATTGAATTAAGGTAACCTTTTGTCGTTCATTGAATTCTGCAGACCAGTTGGTCAGTGAGCAGCTGCTCTATGTGGCTTGGTGTGGGTTTTGAAGCATACAAAAACTATCTTAAAGGGTGGTCAGTCTAATCCAGGTATTCAACAAAGCAATGTTGAAAGCCTTCTTCCTCTTTTGACACTGTTTTCTGTTCCAATGAAAGTGAATAAATAAAAATGGTTTTATTTTTTGTTCAGTTGACTAAATGATTAAAGCAGTGGTTTGAGTGTCTGGCTGAATGCTTAAGAATTTTTTTACCTAATGTTTTAAGTTAAAGAAAATATACTTTTATAATATTTGATGTCAGAAGCATTTTCATTTTATGACAGTCTGTGTTTGAAGATACATGGTAGACTAGTGGAGTTTTTAGTTTATTTTCACAAATCTAGAAACTAAAAGCATGCCTTAATGATATCATCTTTTGGCAAATATCAGCTGTATAACTTTTTGTTTGTAGGGTTATTTTGTTTTAAATTGTCATTTTTTATGTGGATTCTGTCTCAACTTCTGGAAATTGTTTCAGGAGGCTAAATTTTTAGTAAAGGGGTTCTTCCTTGTTTTTAGTAAATTGCTGAGATTGTGTGGCTCATTTCTTCTAGGAGGATTTTTCTTGAACTGATACTTTTGGTTTTACTCAGGGTACAGTGTAGGTGGCCTTATAGAAAGTGACTGTAGCCTCTAGTTGGTTTGCTTATTGTCAAAGAAAAATCATTTAACAGTGATTGATGAGGAACCATTTAATTTCTCTAGTTTGGTCATCTGTTGGGCCCTGGAGACTTTTGATTCAAAGCTCACTTTTTCATTCAGATATATGGGCTAGTAATGTTGATAATGTCTCCCCACATTTATGATGCGTGTATTCTGTGTTGATAGTTTGGTCATCTGTTGGGCCCTGGAGACTTTTGATTCAAAGCTCACTTTTTCATTCAGATGTATGGGCTAGTAATGTTGATAATGTCTCCCCACATTTATGATGCGTGTATTCTGTGTTGAGCACTGGTCTTGACCCTGTACATATGCTCTTTCAGTTTCTCCTTACAACAAATTTATGAGACAGGTCTTATTAGCTACATCTTGGAGGTGATGAAACAGCCTCCCAGGAAGATTCAGTAACTCATCCAGTATCATACTGCTAATTAATGGCTGGGCCATATTGGAGTCCAGGGCTCAGACTCCAAGGCTCGTGCCCCATTCTGCCCTGCTGTTGTTTTAATGAAGATCAGCCTTGTTGCTGAACCACAGTCTTACAGTCAAGCTGAAGAGTGAACTAAAATGCCCGAGTTCTCTATTAGGACTTCACATTCTATGTCTGTGCTTGTCTTAGTAATGATAAAAATAATATTAAAAACATTAAAGAAAAATTTTGAAGTGTGAAGCACTGTCTACAGGCTTACCACCCTAACTTTTGTTTTTACCTATCCTGTCTCCATTTGTCTATGTGTATGTCCTTTTACAAAACTATAATCAACATATATATATAGCCGTACGTTCTGGTTTTTTTTAAACGTAGTGTTTCCTAAATATTTTCCGTTTTAAATGTCATTCTTTAAAAACACTTTTCCTGTCTCTTTGACTCTCCTAATCTACATGAGGTCCCTTTAGTAGTTCCAACAAAGTACCCTATAATTTTTCTTATTAGCCCTTATTTCAGTCTCTAATTATATATTTACTTGTCTCGTTATTTTGTAACTTACGTTGTCTCTTCTAGGTGGAAAAGCTCTTCAAAGACAGGGACCTTATCTCTTTGCTCATCTCTGTTGACTGAATGCAAGTGCAATAAATACATTATTTATTAGCTAAAATAAAGTTTCTTTTTGTCTTATTTGCATCACTCAGAAAAGTTAAACAGATTTTCACCAGACTTGGAGGGTGTTTGGAGGGTGTGTGTAGGATGATCAGGAGACATGTGTCATAACGTTTTCTGATGCTATGTCAGAGGTAACATGCAGAGATTTCAAACATGAGACCTACATTGAAAGTCCCAAGGACAGATTATCAGGATTGCAGACTTTGGTTTGTATTTTAGAGTCGAGTAGCTTCTCACTTGGGCTACTCCATGTCTTGGTCTAGGATGAGCGGCAGCAAGGATCTCTTTATTGGGCCAGTGAGCCTCCCAGTCAGATACCAGCTCATTTCAAATAGATCCGTTTGATCTTTTCACTTTCATTTTGCTTGTTTAAACATAAATTGTCTATTGAAAGAAATCATTTAAACTACCATTTCTCTTCTGTGAAACACTTTTGTGAACTAATGAAACAAACTAAACAATGCAAGTGTTTGAGTATAAAAGAAATGGTTATGATCTATCGATGTCTGAGGCTAGAATTTGGTTAAGAGACTGTGTGTGTTAAACATACACTATGGGATATACAGTGATTATTAGGAAGAGTCTAAAATAAAACCAGGATCTGGTTTAAGATATTCCAGGTGTATAAGAAAGCCAATTGCCTAGTATTATAAAAATCTTAAGATTATATGAAGACGTGCAGATGAAAAAAAATGGAGGGAGTCAAGTAAAAACAAAAGTCCTTTTTAATCTCTGACATTTTAAAAACTAGTTATTTTGAACTTAGAAGATTGGATGTCAATCTTGGAGAGCAAATGGAAGCTGGAGTTAGATAATTGCCCACTAGTGCCCCTCTTTCCTTCCCCAGGCTTTGTCCCATGTGCACGCTGCTGTTGGCACCTTCTCAACCCTCAGTAGCTCTCTCCCCCAACCCTGTGGGGGCTTCTTCCATAGTCCTTCCCTCCCTCACACTGTCCCATGTCATCTTGCTTTGTGTAACAGAATGTTCACCAAGTAACTGTGTGCTGTGGAACCTGTGCTGGACATTAAACCAACAATTAGACATGCCTCCTGTCTGTCCTATGTGGGTGTGTTAGGTTGAGCTGATGCCAGAACCCATAGCACAAAAAGAAAACTACTACTGATGTTAATTAGCTAGAGATACACTCGTCAAGTAGCCATATGCTACATGACTTTCATGTCCTGTCAAAAATTTTACCTTTTCTTTGAAAGTCTCCCAGCCTCTAGTAATTTCTCCTCCTCTGAAATGCTGTAGCATTACGTTCTTCACTGTCCATCTTGCTCACTGGTACTGTTTGTAACTCTTCACTTCTGTGGGCCTTGCCTTTCTAAGCTCATTGTAAGCTCCTTGGAGATAGACTATATCTTAAACTTATTTTTATCGTCCACGCTGCCCACCTCTGTGCTTTATGGATACTTGTGACAGATTTAATTCAATTTTTTAAATAATTATACAATCTCAGAGTTGAAAGAGACCTTCCAGGCCATGTAGCTGAGCCCTTGCCTCTGCAGAATCTCCCCAAGTGGCTGTGCAGCTTCTGCTGCAACCACCACAAGGATGGGAGCCCATTTGCTCAGAAGCAGCTTCTGTTGTCTTTAGGTTCTATTCATATGTACTTGCATGTGCTGAGCTGCTCACTGTCTGGGTCCAAACAGGGCTGAGCAAGAGTGAGTACCTAGTCTGTGCGACACAATGCCAGGCATTTAACTTAGGCTGTTGTTAGTAAAGGATAATTTAGTGTTGCTCACTGTCTGCCATAATTCACCTATTGAAGAGCCTATATTCCTTTCATTTTTAAAGGACCTACCATCTACTCTTTATTTGTGTGTCCTGTCCTCTCAGATAGGCTAAAGAGTAGGCATTATCTGTACTAAACTTAGCGGGAAATTGAGGCCAGAGAGAGTTAGGGCCACACAGATGGGGCTCAAACCCTGTCTTCTGACTTCAGAGCCAGGCCTTTTCCTTTTGAGTTGAGGACACATGTCATGTGGCACTTTATACCTCTTTGTTCCACTGTGCTAAACCAGGTTGTCCTTATTCATCTTGGTGCCCTTCACAGGGCTTCTCTTAGGGTGAGTGTTAATGTTGATGCACCCCAGCCGTGACCACATGCTGTACTGTCCTGTGGAAGAGAAGGGGTCTTACTGACTTGTGCCTTACATAGTGATGTCATTTCTATGGCCGCTTCTTTTTAAGCGGCTTCTTTATTTATTAGTTAATTCATTCAAAAATAGTGAGTGTCTTCCCTGAGCCCAGTGCTGTTTTCAGGGACACCCCTGCTTTCAGGGAATTTACATTCTGGGGGGGAGGTGATGATAAGAAGTAAACCAACCAGGTTATTAGAGTGCGACGACTGACATGAAGGAAGTTAAAAGTGAAGTTAGTGTGGCTGTACCTGTTGTGCTCTGGAAACTCCCCAGGCAGAGACACGAGAAGAAACGTCCAGCTTTGAGGAGAGCTAAAGGGCTCAAGGGGCTTCAAATGGTCCAGGCTGGAGGTGCCCAGTACTTGTGTTTGAGGAAGAGAAAAGTAACTAATGTGACTATAGCAGAGAGAACCAGAGAAAAGCAGTGAAGGGTTTAAGGTTGGGAAGCAGTATGATCTGACTTGGGTTTTTAAAATCACTGAGAGGCATGACAGCTAAATGAAATATGTGACCCTGGATTGGAATAAAAAATTGCTGTAAAGGACAGTATTGGGACAATTGACAAATTTGGAATATAAACTACTAGATAATAGTATTATATCAATTTTAAATGTCTTGAATTTGATAGCCCATTGTGGATATGAAGAGAATAACTTTGCTCTTTAGAGGGGTGAAGGGTCATGGTCTTTGCAATTTATTCTCAAAAAATGGTTCACACAAAAAAAGAAAAAACCAAGGAGAGAGCGCGCAAAAGTGGCAAATTGTTAAGGGTATATGGGAGTTTATTGTATTATTATTGCAACTTTTCTGTAGGTTTGAAATTTTTTCAAAACAAAACTTTTAAGGTCCCTGAGACTGCTGTGCGGGGGAGGGGTGATAGAGGGGCGAGAGGACAGGAGGGCAGGCCTGGGAGGGGGCTTTTGGGATGATGGGGGCATGGACTGGGGTGTAGCAGTGGGTTGGCGAGAGGAAAACAGATCTGAACTATGTTTTGAAGGTGGAACTAACTTAACTTGTTGATGGATTGGATGAAGTATGGTGACAGTGGGAGAGGAGGGTAGATGTCCCTCGCAACGGTTGTAGACTGAATTCCAATAGAATCTTCTCCCCAAGGTGTTCTTGTCCCCTCTCTCTTTTATTCAATCCAGCCACTCTGAATAGTTAATGCCAAGTATTTATTTCGCGACTCAGGACGTGAAGTGACTCATTCAAAGTTATGAGGTATAGACAGAAATTTTATTCTCCTTACCCAGAAAACAAAACTACAGGTATAAAATCAGTGTTCTTCAAATTGAGTTGTCTCCCAATAATTGATTGTGAAATCAACATAATGGGTTGCTAACAGAGATTAAAGGTTAAAAAAAAGAGACAAACAGAATAAAAAATATCATACCATGTTTTGTGTGAGAGGTAAGTGATGTTTTATGAAACTTCCATTTTAGTTTGATATGTACATATGTATATACTAGGTTGTGATGTAAAACATATTTCTTTAAGTTGCCATCAAAAATTGGAAAGCCACATATAGGATTATTGTAGAAGAAATGTCTATTGTCTCAGAGGTCCAGCAGTCCCCCTGGGAATAAGAAAGCAAAAGACAAACTCACTGGCAGGCTCCTATTGGCTGTCCTGTGTTGTTTATTTCTTCAGTGATTGATGGGCTATAAGAGAGTATTTTCTTTTTTTTTTAAAGGTGACCGGTAAGGGGATCTTAACCCTTGACTTGGTGTTGTCAGCACCACGCTCTCCCAAGTGAGCTAACCAGCCATCCCTATATAGGGATCCACACCTGCGGCCTTGGTGTTATCAGCACCACACTCTCCCAAGTGAGCCACAGGTGGGCCCCTAAGAGAGTATTTTCTTATTTGGCTTCTTAGTCATCCTCCACTTTCAGTCTTGCAGTCAACAAATATTCAGTGCCTGCTGTGTGTAGTTAGGGAAGTTACTTGTCTTGTGAAGTTACTTCTCTATGTGAGATATATGGGTGTGTGTGTGTGTGTGTGTGTGTGTGTGTGTGTGTGTGTGTGTGTGTGTGTTTAAATAGACTTTAATTTTTTAGAGCAGTTTTAGGTTCACGGCAAAATTGAGCAGAAGGTACAGAGATTTCCCATATGCCCCCTGCTCTCTCCTCCATTACCAACATTCCCCACTACAGTGGTATGTTTGTTACAACTGATGAACCTACATTGATACATCATTGTCACCTAAAGCCCATAGTTTACATTAGGGTTCACTCTCGGTGTTGTATATTTTATAGGCTAGAGATAGATGCTTTTAAAATTTTTTATTTGATAAATTGGGAATAATAGTACTCATTTCGCAGAGCTGTTGGGTAAATTAAATCAGTTAATAAATACAGAGTGCTTTGAATGTTCTGGTACAGAATAAGAGCTTGTTGTTTGTGGTGGCGGTGGCTATTAGAAGAAGTCAATTCAGGCTTAAGGCCTAGATTCCAGGTTAGTGTACAAGTAAATAATAGTAGTACTGGCTGTCAGCTATATGTGCTATGTGATAATCAGTTTGGTTTAGCCAGTTCTCCTTAGTAGCCTATTAAAGCAATCTTGAACAGTGAGTGGACCCTGTTACTCTGTTACCATTATTAAGTGGTGATGTCAAGTGACCCTAAAATCAAAGTAATGGAAAATTGTATTCCTTTTGCTCAAACGTTTCATTTGCTGTTTCGTGATCACGTATCATCCTTACTTTCAAGGTCAAGGGGAGATAATAATTTTTTACTATAGTGCTGAATTATCATCTGAAAAGCTTACTTAGATTTGACAAATGAAACATCTTTTCATTCCCAGGAGTAACTTATTAAACCAATAAAGTTCAAAATTCTAATTCCTGTACCTTTCTAGTGTGCACT
This sequence comes from Galeopterus variegatus, assembly GCF_000696425.1. Classification (NCBI taxonomy): domain Eukaryota; kingdom Metazoa; phylum Chordata; class Mammalia; order Dermoptera; family Cynocephalidae; genus Galeopterus; species Galeopterus variegatus. Next base: position 55,498 of record NW_007728343.1, read on the forward strand.
CTTTTATTCATATTGAATAAACACACAATCTGAAGCATCCTAAAAGGCAAATAGATTCCTTTTTAATTAGTGGCTTTATGTACAGAATTTTGTCATCATGAAATTTATAAACCAAGAAGGGAACAAATATTTATAATTCACACTTTATGTCAACATTGCCCACTATTTGAAGAGCTCTGAAAATGTAAATGTATATCCCCCCCCCCTTTTTTTTTCCTACCATGGCAGTAGAAAAATAAGCTTCAGTTTCCTAGGAGCTCATCTACTCTGTTATGTGGGGAATGTGGAAGATACGTGTAAGTGTTCTTTTTCTGTGACTGGCATTTCTTTTTTTCACACAAAGATTTGTTTTAAAAGCTAATTTTTACTTTTTTTTTTGGTTGCTTTTTATAGTACTATTTCTGAGGCATCTCCAAGTATTAAGGCAGAATTTTCAGGAGTTACTGCTTTGGTGGTATCATACAGAATTATTTCTCAATTTAAGTAGACCTTTTATTCCAAGGCAAAGTTAAGCCAACGACAAGTCTTTCTGGGAGCAAAATAATGAAGAGCTGAAGTTTTGTGTTAATGTGGGCAGTCTAATACTTGACCAAAGAAAACTTTTAAAGATGCTTAAATATGCATGATTTAAAAATCCCAGTTGAAGCTGAAAAGCTTGTTAAAGTGCATTGAAATAATTTAGAAGGGGGGGATGATTTTTTCAAAATTTGGGAGATGTATAATTTTTTTCAAGGCTTTACTACAGTTCTGATGCTGCAGAAAGTGGCTCTGCCTAATTTCAGCTGTTGTGTATGATGGTTATACTCCGTCTGCATTCAAAAAATGATCTTTGGTCACTTAGGTTATTAAAATGATGTATTTAGGGGCCGGCCCGGTGGCGCACTGCTACCGTGCGCCACTTGGGAGCGCGGCGGCGCTCCCGCCAAGGGTTTGGATCCCACATACAGACC